>NW_022746555.1:0-14935 GCF_011630105.1 Anneissia japonica
CCCCTATTACGCGCCTGCTTATAAGTGGGGGCCCCCCCCCCACTTTGAAAAACGTTCCGCCGGCCCTGTAATAGGCTAGTAAATAAGTTTAACTGGGTTCGTAAATAATATTGTCCTCAAAATATTGTGGCTGGGACATGAGCCGATTAAACGTAGAAATAGGAAACCTAGAAATATAGTAAAAACGCTGAAAAGTACTCCAGCGTCGCGACATGCCGACGTTGGTACGAGTAGGGTTAGTCTACAAACGTCGCCTAAAGTAATTGATTTTACCCGGCAGAACGAAAGAAGGAAACTCCGCTTTTCAGTTGTCTCAGGCGATTGATTTTTGACAAACAATGACCTTTCAGAGGTCAAATTGCCGTCAAGAATATGAATTGGCTGCTTCGCAGCAATACATTTTGACGATGAGATTTTTTATGCAGAAGGCTTCGTAATGTGATACAGTTGCCAGGCCCAATCTAAAAATTTGTCCAATTTCTTTATTCCAGGCGCAAAACTAGCTGATTCAACCAACCCCTGACCCAACCAACCCCGTCCTCCCCTACAACATTGGTTGCAATTGACTCAGATTCAGGCAACAATGTGCTAAGAAGACGAATACTATATAGCACGAAGTGATTTAAAAACATTATTTTCATCACGATTTAAAGAAACAAAAAATGTGGGTCTTCGTTTTTCTTGTCTTCGGTCTTTGTTTTGTAGATACCCATATAGGGTGTCTATAAAACAAAGACCCTTAAGTATTTCTTGATATTCCTCATTCCGATAAAATAATGGATAGGTACTTGGCAACTGTTTTTTGATTATTTTGAAATACTTTCAATAAGATAATTGAGAAATAACTGGAGGTCTTCGTTTTTCGGGTCTTCGGTCTTCGTTTTGTAGACACCTATATAGGGTGTCTATAAAACGAAGACCCTTGAAAATTTCACAAACAGACGCCCAAAAAATTTCGTAATTTGGATTTTGTGAGAGCCTGGCGTATTATCATCAAAATGAAAGAGGAAAATAAGGTCTTCGGTCTTCGTTTTATAGACACCCCTCTGCCGCCAGCATGGAACAACATTATGGCTGCCGCTTTGGAACTGGAATAAAAAGTAAATAATTAAATTGACTCCGATTCAGGGAATAATGTGCTAAAAAGACGAATACTATATATACATAGCATGAAGTGATTTCAAAACATTATTTTCATCACGATTGAGAGAGAAAAAAAGTGGGTCTTTGTTTTTTGGTCCTCGTTTTGTAGACACCCATATATGGGTGTCTATAAAACGAAGACCTTTAATAATTTCACAAACCAAAGTTCAAATAACCTCGTAATTGTGATTTTGTGACAGCCAGGTGTATTAACATAAAAACAAAAGAGAAAAAATAGGGGTCTTTGTTTTTGGGTCTTCGGTCTTCGTTTTATAGACACCCATATAGGGGGTATAAAACGAAGACCCTTAAGTATTTCTTGATATTCCTGATTTTATTCCGATGAAATAATGAAATACGTACTTGGCAACTGTTTTATGATGATTTTGAAATACTTACAATAAGATAATTGCGAAATAATTGAAGGTCTTCGTTTTTCAGGTCTTCTGTCTTCGTTTTGTAGACACCCATATAGGGTGTCTATAAAACTATGTCTATAAAAAGTATTTCACAAACAGACGCCCAACAAATTTCGTGATTTTGTGACAGCCAGGTTCATTATCATCAAAATAAGATAGAAAAAATAGGGGTCTTCGTTTTTGGGTCTTCGGTCTTCGTTTTATAGACACCCGGCGGCAGAGCGAGTCTTGGTGCTGCTGCCCTCCAACGAAAGTAAGGCCGGCCTAGCGGTACGCGCATTTTGGGGACCTACAAAGGCCTTGAATATTTCATTCACAAACTTGTTTCATTTAAAAATAAACAGTAGGAATGTTGCATAGTGATGCATATGTGCAGCATCGGTCATTTGGTGGGTGGGGCTACAAAGACCTATATGGGTGTCTACAAAAGGAAGACCAAAGACCCGAAAACGGAGACCCACATTTTTTTTTTCTTTCAATCTGATAAAAAATAATTCTTTTCAAATCACTTCATGCTATAGCTCCTATGTATATATAATATTCATCTTTCTTTGTCGGGTGAATGCTTCTGCATATTATAGAGTTAAGGATAAATAGAATGAATGAACGAATGAATGAATGAATGTTTTTTTTTTTTTAGTCATGGTAACATTTTAACTTATTTTAGTACGGTATTACAGTGTACTGTACTTTTTAATGGCAATGCTCTTGGTATTCCAATTTTATTCTGTACTTTTATGTACAATTTTATCCATCCTTTTTAAATAATTTTTCGTCTGACCTGTTGAATTTGCTGTCTTGTCTGTGTAGCAGGATCTCTATCCAATGTGCAGGGAGACGTGTGTTTTTACTTGACAATCAACACTTCTGGCTTCACAAAACGTTATATACCACCTCATGTAGGCCTACATATCAGGGTTGCCAGATAGTTGACAGGCTTCACGGCCAAACACACGCCATCTCACGGCCAAATTCGGCCAAACTTTTTTTCGATATCGGCCAAAATTCGGCCAGATTCTAATCGAATATCGGTAGTGGATATAATACTCTAGAGGGTACAGTAATCATTTAAAATACAAGACATTACCCGAAAATCAATAGTCATTTGTTTAAAATGGAAGAAATCAAAAAGACACAGAAAAATAACGTTAATCTTTCACTGTTTATTGTTATAATTAATTGATCACCACATTATTAAATTACGCTCTTTTACTAGAATATACATCTATTTGAAATCACATAAAATTGATCTCATGTAGCTAATCTTAAAGATTGTAGGCTTATCTTTTATTTATAAATAGCGTAATTAATTTTAGTCGATCATTAGCAATAATTTAAAGGGCCTGTTTTTTCATCCGTATTTACTCTCTTTAATTAGAATTAAAATTACATTTAGAATTAAAATTGCATCCATTTCTTATAATTAATTGATCACCACATTATTAAATTATGCTCTTTTTACTAGAATACCGTATACATCTATTTGAAATCACATAAGATTGATCTCATGTAGCTCATCCTCAAGATTTTAGGCTTATTTTTTTAAATTTATAAATAACGTAACTAATGCTATATAGTCGATCATTGGCAATAATTTAAAGGGCCTGTTTTTTTCACCCGTATTTACTCTCTTTAATTAGAATGAAAATTACATTTAGAATGAAACATTTAAAAAACAAACCGATGATTGATAATACAAAGCTGTGAAAACTGTAATGCTGTAAATACAACTTTTATCTAAATTGGCTTCTGTGGCGGGACTCAAAACAATAAATCGATATCGCTATCAACATCATCCCCTTCGTGATTCTCATACAGATATCTTGAGTTAAACAGCTCCATCATATAAGGAGTGACTTCGAAGTCTCTGCAACGCTTTCCTTTAAATTGGAGGTGAGATCGTACGCGAATAATCGCATCGAGCATTTCAGCTCCAAGCCGGTTTCGGGCCTTCGTCTTCACATTTGTCACAGTGGAAAATACTCGCTCAACTACAGCATTGCTTATTGGAGTAGTAAGGCAAGACATTACTATGCTCCTAATTCTTTAAACGTCTGTTGGCCCATGGCATTCTTGAACTTAATAACTCCGGCCCAAAATGATGCAGAATCCTCTGGAATCTTGCCACTAAACTCCTCAGCCCAAGGCACGTGAACAAGTTTTCTGTACTGCTCCTGGATTACATCACCCTCTGCAGCTCTTAGATGAGGAAGCGGTAGGTCATCAAAGGATACTCGATCAAACTGATTCAACACTTTTCGAGGAGCAAAGGCACTCAGTCCCTTGAACATTTCTACAGATCCGGGTAAACTTTTTTCTACCTGATTTAAGGCCTCGGTTAAAAGACTGGCACAACGTACTCGTATCTCGTGTGCCTTGTCTTGAGAAGCAACAGAGTGTTGTTGGTTGTCAAGGAACACATTTAACTCGTGTGTGAATTTGGCACCATAATCAATGCGATCCAGAGGCAATTGTTCCCCGTCCTTAAGGATTCTTCCTTGTAGACTTCTGTGGTGCAGGACTAACTCATTTATCAGACCTTCTGGGTCAGCATCTGTTGATTGAAACAACGAATTTACTCTTTCAAATTCTGTGACGATAGGTGACACAAAGTGAAAATATATCAAGTTAATCGGATCTGATAGCATGCCCAATATTTCTCTTACTTTATATCTGCAAGATGCGTCTGCTGTTGGGACAACGACAGAAAAGTAGGCTTTTAGTTCCTGCCAGTTTACCAAGATGTTATATATCACTTTACCTCGTACCAGCCAAGGTGTTCGTGAATGCTTCTGAAATGGAAGAGGATTTCCCATTCTTTCGTCATTGGGGTCCATCGTACGAAATAGGTCTTTAAATGCCTCTCTACGGATTGCACTCTTGCTAAACCACTTAGGAATTTCGGTCAAAAGATATCCAAGATTAGATGGTAGCTTGTTGAAGGCATTCTCAATACAAAGTGATAGAGAATGGCAGATGCATCTGTTGAGTTGGCAGTTTGGCGACGCCTCTTTAATCCTTGACCATACTGAGTTATGTTGACCAACCATTGAGGACGCACCGTCGCTACCAAATCCGACACAATCAGACCATTGTAAACCATAATATCTTATGATCTCGCTCAATTTTGCAAAAAGCTGACAACCTGTGGCCCCAATAATCGGTTGAAGACTGCAGAATTCGGTGACAACTTTTGACCTGGCATCGCTGAAGTATCGTAGAACAACACAAATGTGTTTATCCGAGGCCACGTCTGTCGCTTCATCGATAAGTACAGAGAAATTCTTTCCATCTGCATCTAACCGAAGTTCCTCTTGTAGCGCTGAGGCAACCACTTGAGAAATAAGTTTACTGCACTTAGTGCGATGTAGTTGTAAGTGCTCAAGAACACTTCCTTTGCCGTTACTTTTGATAATCTCTCCAATATGATCTACACTTAATGTTGAACAATAGCAACATATAGCCACGACAATCTGTAACTCTGCACGCTTGACGTCTTTATTCTGCTGTCTTCTTTGAATGACCACGGGCAGTGCTCTACAATTAGCTGATGCAGCAACTCTGCTCATATGCCCCTTAGATTTTTTCGTGGTCTGCTAAACGGGATATTTTAGGAGCTACTTTTGACTTGCAAATTTTGCAGAAAGCATTCTCAGTCCCATCAGAGGCCTGGGCTACCCACACGTATTTCTGCTCCCATGATTTGTTATATTTCCGGCCACTATCATACCGCCCTTTCCATTTTGAAGCCATGGTTGCATATGTGTGCACATGATATTGATATGGTAATGGTTAGAGATTTCTTGGCCTGCGAAACTGTACTTTAGTTAGTACGCGCGCAATATTTGACACCTGCTTAACACTAGTAAAGCCTTATGCAGTCTTGCCTATTGGCCTACGGTATATATGTGGTTCTACTTATTATTCATTCTTTTTCGGGCAATTACGGTCTATTATTATTATTATCATCATCATCATCATCATATTTATTATTATTATTATTATTATTATTATTATTATTATTATTATTATTATTAAAGTTTACACAGTGCCTAACAATTTAAGTGGGCAATAGTAAATTTAATAATGTATTAGCGGCCTATATTTTAAAAAATTTCAACTTTTCGTAAATTCGGCCAAATATAGTTTGGCCGTAACTTTTCATACGTTACGGCCAGGCGATTTTTTATACGGCCAGATTTGAGGAATCTGGCCGTCAAAAAGGCCAAATGGCAACCCTGGTACCCAACTTCGCAAATGCCATCCCCCCCCCTTCCCCAGTAATGGCGCCGACAATAGAGGGCGACACTCAAAAATGTTCTCTTGGATAGATAGGCAGCGGCGTATATCTAGATTCTAGAAGTAGGCCTATTAAAACCTGTTTTCCGCTAGGCGAATTTATTCGCGCGAATCAAAGCGTCGGTTCGCGTCCTTAGCTCTGATTGGTTGCGCATTTTCTCACTTCGCAAAAACTCCGATAGAAAGGTGAATGCGCTTATTATTGTTTTACTATTATTATATATAATAGGGGTCGCGTGGGTTTGTATTTCCTTTTTTGGTAAAGTCGCGCGATCATGTATATTGATATAGTAAACATGGCCTTTGGTCTTGCGATACTTGACCAGATCGAATTTGTTGATTTGTCGAGTCATTTGATTGGTCAACCGAGTGGGAAATCGATAAATCTTCGGCTGATGATGAATGGTAGTTGTAAAAATCAATCTTGTTTGCGCTGTTTCAATCTCTTATTTATTTGTGGTTTCCTCAATCTCATTTGCGAAGTTTGTGATTAGATTATCAATGTAAATTCATGTGAGAAGCTCCTGTGCTGTTGAGGAAGAAATTTGCACAGGCATCTCATGCACTAGGCTTTTCCTCTACTTTGGTAGCATACCTAGTGCAGACCTTGATACTAATTCTAATTCTTTTAGTTTTCAGTTGACTTATTTGGTAAGTATTCAGTGTTGATTGTGGAAAGTTAAGTTAAGCGTTGACTACTACCACGACTACGTCTTCATTTTACAGTATTTTGTTTTCCCTTCTTCCTTTCCATAGTCTACAACAGTGGCGGATCCAGAGAAAGGGGGTTCTGAAAGTGGGGTCGATCGAAACAACACCACCGTAGGGTGTCCGGGGGCATGCCCCGCGAAATTTATGTTTTCTAGACGCCCGAAAACCCGAAAATAACCTCTGAGGTGTTTTGGGCGATCAATTATTTCTTTTCTTTCATTCTTTTCTTCTTTTTTTTCCCCTTTCAATAAAAAAAAAGGGGGGGGGGTGGGGAACCGACCCTCCCCTTCCCCTATACAATGTGACTGTTAAATTCCACTCCTGATGGACCTTTCCGGATTTTCAATCAAACTTATCAGTTAACCAATCAGAACAGTGCCAGCAATACGCGACTTGATGTGTTTGCGTATGTTTTTACATTACTGCCGTGTTGTGGGATCTTAGCAACAATATCCAGGGGCGGGGCTTAGCGGAAAGGGTCACATTTGCTCTAGGGGCTTTGATGCATGCATCAATTGATCAATTACATTTATTGGCTGATTTACGCACAATGTACCTCCATGAAACTTTCAGCATTCATCTTTCGTTTACAGGTCTTCCTCCAATTAAAGACCACCTTTGGGACCGGGGTTTCAATGGTCTTTAGCAGCTGTGGTGTCTAATTAGAATAATAAAGATAAAAGACATTAATTGTTAATTTGGGACCACAGAAAAGTGGTCTTTAATTAGAAGAAGACCTGTATCAGGCATACTTTAGGAATGGCGTAGGCTTGTCTGTTAATGTTATGGAAAGATTTGGCGGGCAGCAAACATAAATTCTTGTTCACACATAGTGTTTGATCTTTACAACAAATTTGGTCTCTGGTCATATGTTATCGTCGATCGATTATTTAAAATGAGCTGAGTTTGCTAACAGACCACGGGGAATTTGTTGTTTTTCGCTATTCATTGAGCTGAGCTCACAGTGGTTAATATCGACTTAAACTCTTCATTTTAAGTAAGTATATTTTAAATGGTTTTCCATGGCCTGAACAGGTGGTGCTACAATAGACGGATATTCCATAGGCGTACATAAATTACATACCAACCAGTAAATGCACCACAGCAATCGGGGGCGGCTCCAGAGATGTGGGGGGGGGGGGAGGGGTGTGGGGTGCAAGTGCGGCCGAACGAGATAACACTACCCTTAGGTCCGGGACACTATCCACATTTTTGTTTTCTAGACGCCCGAAAATGACCTTTAAGGCGTTTTGGGCGATCAGATATTTCTTTTTCTTTCTTTCTTTCGCAAGGCAATTCGACAATACCGGTACCCTCTTTGGAAATCTCATCTTCAATTTCATTCGGCTGCAATAATGCGCATACGTGTGTTTAATCATCTTAGGTCACAAAAGAAAAAAATTATAACAGTAATGACATAATAATAACAAATTATGTTAAATAAAGACTTTTTTCTTAAAAGCTAATCATAAGAACAATCACATTCTAAAACATTTTAATAAATAATTTAATCTTAGTTAATTAATACTGAGACTTGCATAGCGTCAAAATCGGTGATGGTTGTTCTCCCATGTCAATCATAGTGATGTCATTAACATTAATTAACATATAGATCGCCCAATTCTGTCTCTAAATTACATCAATCTTAAGAAATGTTATATACATAAAAATAGCTACCGTACTCATAATCTGTGTTACACCAAATGGACATCACCTACTTGAGATGTTGCCTCCTAGGTCTATTATGCATTTTTCGAACGAATGCAAGAGTTTAAGATAATCGTACGAATAGACCTATTACAATACACCGCCTAGACCGTTCGATATATATTTATTTCATAAGCATCAGGATTGTGCTTAACGTAAGAAACTAAATTATGTTCAACATTAATTATTATTATCATTGTTTTTTTTTTTTGTTTTTTTTTTTAACGAAAGCTGACAGAAACCCTAATTCCGTTATCAATGTCGTGCGTTGTCGCGTCACAATTGAGGCTAACATTCGGAAAAAAGAGAACTCGTTGTTTTACATTGTCAGCAGAGATTGAAATAATGAGCTCCAAAAAAAATCTTTGAGTCGTGTAAGAGCCACTTTAATATACAATTTTAAACGCAATCCGGGAACTTTTGGTGGTTACCATAGCTACTAGTCTTTGTAATCCTGATTGAGATCTTGCTATCAAGTCACACGACAATACATTAAGTTTCTGGCTGCATCATCAGTGCTGTGTTAGCGATTCCTTGACATAGGTAGTGAGAGTTGTGCACTCTTGTTTACCCAACATCGGCGATCTACGGCCAGTCATCTTGATCAATAGGTCCGAAAAAAAGGTAAGTTGGCTGCGCGCTTTACGCTGTATACGGTACATCGTTTTCCGATTGGTAGCGATAACAGCAACAACACACTGTAGGTTATAAGTGGCGAAACGCTGGGGCCGGGGACCCTGTGGCTTTCTGAGACTGAGGGCCCTTTTGGGCCCCGGTTGCCAATTCCATTGTAAGATTTTAGATGGGCTCGTTTAATCATGTTTGCCATTGTATTCTAAATGTTTTAAACAACGAAATAAATTATATGATATAAGGGGCGAATCCAGGAATTGACATTCACAGATAGAGGGTCTATACCACCTCAGCCCCACCATGGTTGGGGTTGAGGCAAAATGTTTACGATTAAGTACCTCTTGATGTCCGGAAATGCAAGTCACAAATTGAAATTTGAATATAATTTTCTTTTATCTACATTTTTTTCTTTTATCTCCATTTTTTTTTCAATTTTAACAAATTAGGATTCCTTTAACCTGCCACAGGATATAATATAGGCCTATGTCGTACAGTCTATATGAGAGATACATTGTGCTGTGATGTAGGCCTATATCATCAAAGCTCTTTTGGGCCAGGGTGCTAGATCGAGAACCCTATAGGTAGGGATCCCTTCGAGTCCCCTAGTGGTCGGCACGAGAAGGCATGCGTTACGCCACTGCCACTGTCTATGTTTCGATATTAAACTGTTATCATAGATAGAGAAAGTATACAATAATCTGATAAAGTGTAGAAGGTTTAGACCTACTCTATACCTTGGCCTACACAAGTGATGTGATGTTGATGATGATTCTGACGACGATAATTATGATTATTTTGTTTTAAATTGTAAATACAGAATCACATCCAATGAAGAAATCTTTAAACTACAAGATGAAAACTAACTATAGTTCATCAACATTAGTCCTAGACAAAATTTGTTTTGAAAATGAATAAAACGAATAGATGATTGAAATAAATTTAGGTTTATAGTATACAGCATTATTTTTTAAAGATCGTTAAAGTTTCGATATAAGAGTAGGCCTATTTAAAATTACTTTTCCTTACAGTGTTTTAGAATTGACCTGCTGGTGAATAATGAGATGATGATTATACTGCATATGACGATGATGATGATGATGATGATGATGGTGATAATAGCCTATTAAAACGAATAATGAACGAATTTCAATTTAAATTCATACATACATTCAAGAATATATAGAATTAATGCTCATCTTTACAGAGGGCCTGAGCGAACCATCACATGTCATGAATTACAACAACTTGGAGCCATTAATTTTAAAAAATAGCTTTTAATTAAATATACGTTAATTTCAGTTCAGTTTATTTCACATCATCGATACTTACAAAACGGATAAAATTCGCACAAGGCGGGACAAACAAATAATAACAACAAAAGATGATGTAATAATTCCATTTATTTATATTACATAAATTTATACCATAACAAAAGAGAAATCTGGCAAAAAAAAGGAAAACTCTACCGGGGCTTGAACTTGGGATCTTTTGCATGCATGGTGAAGATCATATCCACTCGAAGCGTCAGTAAACTCCGAATCCCCTTTTATTCTTTTAAAGTGTATCGCGTCACAATTTTGATAGCACTATACCATGTGATAGACTGTCACAGGTCTATAAGATACACAATCTCCTGTGCATTATCTTCACAGCAAACCGGATTTCTCCAATCGCCTGATGGTGACACTGTATGAGGAAACACATTAGGAAAGTTCACATAGATAAATGTATCATGATCTATTCATCATGATAACTTTAGCATGTTAGAGAAAATCGTTCATTATAGAAACCATCATCATGATCTATTTATGCTAATGTGTGCAGTGTTGCATGAAAACTACCAGAAGCACAACTAATGAGGGATTTGGATTTGACCCCAAGACAATCAGTTTACCAGATGGATGCTCCGCCAACTGAACCATGTGACCAATTACGGTTGTACTCCCTTTTATTTATTGGTGTAAAGAACAAAATGTACTTCTTTTTTAAAAGAAATTTGTCAAAATTTGTGAGATAGGCCTAGCAAACTTCAGAGGCGGATGATACCTCTCTATTTGTAATTTGTGTACAGGCTCGTATTTATTTTATTTCATAATCGACTATACCGAACTGCAACACCACCCCCCCCCCCCCTGCCCTGGTCGGTGCTTCGCACTCGCATATCCCCTACCCGGATACTTCTCTGGATCCCACCCCCTGACCTCTACTTGGAAATGAGAATAGATTAGGGCCTTTATAACCTCGGTAAAAATAGTAATCGTAATAAAAAGTTTATTAAATAAAATTTGCCCTGTCAATTGGATGTGAGAATTACTCCAAAATGTCTACACATACCTCGATAGTTATAGTGGACGTTAGCTGACCCCTTTGAATTACGAACCCTGGGGATCGAAATGATAGGTCAGGCTGCTCCAACCATCATGCAAGTAAATACAGGAAGCCATTTGAATTAGTGCGAGAGGCTTTACTTTAATTGAATAAGATATATCAAGGAAATGTGTATCGTGTTTGTTTTTAGTTTATTAAATAAAATCTGCCCTGTCAATTGGATGTGAGAATTACTCCCAAATGTCTGCACATACCTCGATAGTTGTAGTGGACGTTAGTTGACCCCTTTGAATTACGGACCCTGGGGATCGAAATGCTAGGTCAGGCTGCTCCAATCATCATGCAAGTGAATACAGGAAGCCATCTGAATTAGTGCGAGAGGCTCTACTTTAATTGAATAAGATATCAAGGAATCGTAGAATGTGTAACGTGTTTTGTTTTTGTTTTTTTTTTGCCGTGTGACTCTTTTATAGATGCCTTTTTAGGATTCTGGTGTTTCACATATCAGTCAAAATTTAGGCCCACCAGTACTGTTAACATGTGTAGACCCCGGCAGATATACGGATAATTATGATGTCATCATTATCAGTAATGTCTTTCGTCTTGCGACATACGCTCTCCACTATTTCGAGCCATTTGTTTCTGTCATGGACAGGATGGTTTTGTATTTTTTCTATTGCGTGTTTAATTTTTTCTTCTTTTTCTTTTTTAACTCTCGCGATCCATTGTAACGTTGGTTTTGGTCTTCCTTTTGGTCGCCTAATTTTTCTGTGTTCCTCTTTTATCGCGATTTTTGCGGGTGCTTCATCGGGTAGACTTAAGTGTCCATACCAATTTAAACGACGTCCTTCAGTTGTGTAACTCCAGTTATTCTGTTTAGTGATTTAACTCAGTGTTACTGACTTTGTCTGACCAATTGATATCTAACATTGTTCTTATCATTTCCCTTTGAAATGCATCAGTATTTTCTTCGAGTGCCTTTGTGAGTGTCCAGAGTTCGCTTTGTAAAGAAAAATACTTCACAACGTATTAAATAATCTTAGCTTGATATTATTAGATCATTTTCTGCTTTCGAGTACGTTTTTCATTTTTTTTATATGCAGCAGAAGCTATGGAGTACCTTTTTTCTTTTAATATCTTGACTGGTATCAGTAGACTTCCCAAATATTTAAATCTTTTCCACTGGTAATTACCTTTTACGTTTTTGTTTCATTTATATTAAGATTAAACTTTTTTAGTTGATCAGGTAGCTTCCGTTGTATTTCCTCAATGTCATGCTTTGTTGTGGAGATAAATATAAAATATCGTCAGCGTATTTTAATTGCGATTTTAATTGCTAATAGTATATAGATTAATTATTGTTGTACCCGACGGTCGCCTTGCAGGGATTCCCAAGAAGAGACTTAAGTGAGTGAGAACACACTAAAATGAATGAGCTATAGACTGTACTTCGCACCAAAATGAAACAAAACGATAATTTGTAAAGATGTCGATAAATATAAGATAATAAAATATATTTTATACAATTTAGAAAATGCACAAGAAAGTCATTATTAGTAATAACAAACGTATTTAGCAGCCAAAAGGCAATCTCTTCCACTCGAAGCCTATTATTTTTAGTATGACAATATCAAAATATCCTGTTAGACATCAAAAGTACTAAAAACATATTGCATGTCAAGAAAGCAGGGCCAAAAGGACATCAAACATAAATTTCATTAAATACTTTGACGGAAAAAATCAAAATGATCGTAATATATACAGAAAATATAAATATGTATTAGGCCTATTCATTGAAGTAGGGCTGAAATACATGTATGGTGCACTGAAAAAAAGTGAAGCCTTGGTCCCGTACAAACAGCCAACAGGATTTAAACAAAAGCAACACGCAAGTGTGTCCCGCTTAGTCCGTTTGTAAAGAAAGTATTTTGGTGAAAATCCACTTTTAAAACTATTTTGATGGTAAGTCGTGTGTAACCCCATGAATTATATACAGATTTGGTATGGTAACATAACAACCTACTGTATTGTGTAGGTAGCTTGATATGTTTAAAGTTCAATAGGCCCTTAATTTAATATAATATATAGCTTTTATAAATCACATCATGCCAAAAACCAGTACATTTTACAACGAATACCAGTGGCGGATTCAAGGGGCCCCCAGCCCCTTTAATATATCATAAACGGACGACTTGTTCAGTACTTAAAGTTTCGAGATTTAGATGCGGAAGTCACCGAATCGTTTTACCTGTAAATAGTAAACGTGTCTCTCCCCTTGAACTTAACCGAGGTCGGTGCATTTCACCCCCTGAGTGACAAGCGCAATATTTTGAGTAGAAACGTGTCGAACGAATCGGATCCGCACTATTTAGCCTATTAACCGATAACGCGTAACAGCTTACCCAGCGCGTAGTCTTATTCCGACGGCCTTGACTTGGTCAAATCCGCTAGCTGATAAATACACGTCCCAGGGCCTACGGTAGCCTGTCTTCTATTAGTATCAAACGATCTGGTCACGTTGCTTTTTGCTCTTTTCTTGATTGTGATCGACGTTCACTTCAAAAGCTTCTTTTTTTTCGTTTTGTTTTGTTTTCTTGTTTGTTTGTTTGTTTTTTTTTTTAATAATAGATTTAGACAATCTGCAGGCCTTATTTCATTTATTTTACTCATTTCAGTTTAAAAAGATTTTTTAAAATACAAAATCAAAGAGAAGAGCTGAAAACCGGTTAAAAACTACTATCGCCATAGGGCATGCCACTCCTACTTCCATAAACCAATGAAAAAAATATAGGCCTACTTAAACCTCATTGCACACACTAAAAATATAAATTATATATTTCAAATTCCAGTAAAAACCCAACCCAAATTCTCAAAGCAAACCCTCCAAAATACTTTATAATTTATATTTTATAATTAGATAGGCTAAAATATTTGATGAAATTAGAAATGTTAAAATACATATTTGCCACTTAACATGGGCGTAGGCTGCGTGTGCGTGCGCACCCTTTTCTCATACACGACAGCCAGTTAGTTTTGAGTCCACCTAAAAAACACGTGCTATATGAATCACAACCTGAACCAATATTTTCATACTTTCAATGCCCATTCGTCATGCGTTTAATGCCTTTATCATTCTTCTTTTTAAATATAGTAATTATTCTTGTAATTGTAGTTGTAATAATCTTTTTAGTATTTTATTTATTTGAGTTAATGTTTTAAAATTGAATTTATTAGATGGTGAAGTTTATCAAGCCCATCCTGATATTGAATTCTGATTTCCCTACTTTTCATCGAAGTATATTTCGTATTTGACGTTTTCTGTTCATAACGTCTGTTGATTGTTTATGTTTTTTCACCTTTCCGATAAGTATCAATACCTCTTAATAATTTAGTTAAACAGCGTTAAACGTACATAAATTGTGCGTGTTTGTGGGACATGCTTATGATGCGTATTCCTAGATATTAGGGAGATTTAGCAACGAATATGAATACGTCATTATCATTATCGTCATTCGTGCCTAAACCATTCTTGACAATATCCTGTACGAGTTGAATACATAGGCGTAGATCCCGAGGGGGGGATATATCCCCCCAATATTTGACAAGGGGGGGATGGTCCATTGTATAATCCCCCCCCCCCCAATATTTTGACTGTATGGGATAAAATGGAGCTTTACACACTTCAAAATACTGTC
>NW_022746555.1:17475-22582 GCF_011630105.1 Anneissia japonica
ATATTTCTTTTTTAAATCTTTAAGGGCACGTTTCTATGAAGGCAGTTGGAGAGAATGGGCTGTAAAAGAGAAATTTACCACGTGATGATGACGCCACAATATTTTAGAGGAATGCTGATATAATTCATATTTATTATACCAAACCTCGAGGAGTAATGCAAATAAATTAACGAATTATATATTTAAATAATGCTGAAACGATTGTACCGGCATATGTATCTTCAAATTATATTTATTTTATCCGTGTGTCTACGTAATAATAACTATACAATATAACATTTAAAAAAAGCGTTTATTGTTATTTATTTAGATGCATGCGAGAAGAATCACCATTAGCGATTATACCCGTCTTTTATAAGTAAAAGTTGCACTGTCTTTCTCAACACATACATGCTCTATTACATAAATGTCGTCTTAATAAACCCTTCTGAATGGAGTTGTCAAAAGAAAAAATCTTTGATCTAGGATTTAAACCAAGGATTGGAAGGCTTAGTTAATTGATTTATTTATTGTTTTATTTATTGATATATTTATTCATTGTACATTTCACTATACTAAGTTACAAGAAAATTAGATGTTTTTCATTCCCTAGACTTTGGAATAATCTTTTACGTGACTTTAGGGATATTTCAGATCTTTCAGATCATAATCATTTTAAACGTGCATGCACTCAAGACATATATTTGTTTGCCTGTCACTTTTCTGCATTTTCCTGTTTTTAATCATTGTTGTAATTAATCTGTATCATTTGGTCATTGTTTTTTGTGAGACTGTATTATTGTGATGCATGGGGTTCTTGAATGCTGACCAATTTTATGCCTGGTACTGTTTTATTAAATAATTGAGGCTTGTCTTGCGCTTCATAATCGAAAGGGAAAGGCGCAATATAAATACCCAGTACCAGTTGAGTGATTGATTGGTTGATTGATTAATTGGCTGACTTACTGTCTGACTGACTGACAGATTGACTGATTGAATTTATTTATTTATTTTTTTTTTTTTTTTGAAGATTGATTTTTCCTTTAATTGTTAACTGATTGAAAGTGTTTGATTGATAGATTAGATTTGTTAATGATTGAATAATGATTTATTTATTTATCTATCTATTTTTTTATTGATCGTGCACGCATAGATATACGCGAGAATGTCACGTTAGGTTGGAGTGTAAAACTGTGTCAATACGAAGTAACAATGTTGAGAATTTCCACCCACTTCGGTTTGAGCAATTCTACAGCTTATGAGTAAGTCCTTCGGAGAAAACCTAACACATCAGAGAAAGTGAAATAGAAAGTAGTAACGTGCGAGTGTTTACACATGTTTCTATGGCGATGCTTCCAATGGAATAATATCCTAAATTAAACGTCCGGAAATAAGAATTGTAGTGTAATTTGATACACTTGCGTGCAAAGAACTTTGAGAGTGGCGCTCTGGGTGTCATTCATCGATGTCAATTGAAAATGTCCTTCCCACGGGTGTTGATGCTTCTTCTTTGTGAGAGCCCTCTACGTTTAGTATTTTATTGTTTACATGCACATTCGATTTTGCCGTTCAGTGACACTTAGACCAAAGCAAATTAATTTTTTGCTGAGTTACTCAATTTTTTTATTTAAGAGTGTATGCAAAGGAATACATAACCTCAAACTTCAAAAATGTATCTTGTATAAATGAATAACATATTTAAAAAGTTAAAACATGCATAAATAATTATTAGAAACAATTTTTAATAATAATAATAAAAATAATAATAATTATGATTATTTATTATTGTTATTATCATTTATTATTATTATTTTTATTATTTATTACTCTATTCGTATTAATTTATTGATAATAAAGTTGTTATAATTATTTATCATTATCATCTTTATTATCCATAGGGCAGACTCTAACACTGAAAAGAAGTGATGACTATGGAGTCAGCTGGCCAAAATCAACTGTTCTCTGGCCTTTGTTCAGCTCCTATAGTGCTATGAATACGTAAAATGTTGACTTTGGAAACACTAAAATTTATGGAATATAAAACATGTATAAAAAATTATTAGGGATATAAATATAAGGTGAAAGTACCATTTCCGGCCATCTATCACAAGTTTTTTTGTTTTTGTTTTTTTTTACTCCACAACTATAGTGGGATGGGGTGATAGACTCTCACTGGACGCAATCTATTTCGAATTCCTGGATCCGCCACTGTATAGCATTTTGTAGTTGGGTCTAAAGCTACGTTCACATCAAAGCCCAGATCCGGTCCGGTGCCCGGACAAAAAAAATCGTGAGTTGCTACGATTTTTTTTAACGCTGTGTCGTTCACATCGCGCACGGAACACGGATGTTCGGATTAAGACGCATGCGTTCGATTGGTTCGAATCAAGCAAGCTTGTTGCTGATTGGTCCAAGAAAAATATCGTACGGTTTCAGGATACAAATGGCTCTCAGATCCATCGGTCCAGATCAGGAGTCCGTATTGAAAATCGTACGAATTTGATGTGCAGGTCCTATTCTTTACCATAAACCCATTTTCCACGATTTTTTCTCCGGATTCCGTACCGGAATCCGGGCTTGATGTGTACGTAGCTTTAAGCTGGGCACTTACTGTGCACAACGGTCGATGGCCGATGTGATGATATGAAGAACGCCACACGACGCGTGAAACGGATCGTTTTTAACAACGATCCGTTCAGATTGCAACCGACAATCCCCAGACGTCATCTATCGTTGGATTGGCCGTACGACGCAGTGAGTGCCCGGCATTATTCTTTCTTAAATAATCATAAAAATTACAATTTTTCATGGGAGCTCATTTATACAAAGTGTGTTTAATAAATTAATTAATCAGTTTGTTATGTAGACCCTATGTATTTTAATTTATTGCACAGGATTTACTGATTATTTTGGAATTAGATGTTTATAAAAGGATACTGTTGTGTGATTAATTGTTGTGCTTTCTAAGACGGAGTCGACGTTAAGGTAAATAAACTCGACAAAAAAAAACTGTTCCAAAGGTATGTTTGCATAAATTTTTATATCATTTGAAACATCTTACTTGACTCTATTATACTGTGTATGATGATGGTGTTCAGGCATACAGATTTCAAGAAAAATACAAAAACAGTGTGGTAGTTAATCCTGGTGCTTTCTAAGACGGAGTCGACATTAAGGTAAATAAAACTCGAAAAAAAAATGTTCCAAAGGCATGTTTGCATACATTTTTATATCATTTGAAACATCTTACTTGAATCTATTATACTGTGTATGATGATGGTGATCAGGCATACAGATTTCAAGAAAGAAAAAAACAGCGTGGTGTCCCTGTGCATTTTTGCATACGTATTTGTGACATAAGCCTGGTTCACGTCGAACTTTATCTAGATATACCCGTCTTGAAACATGATACGATAATCCCCTAATTGCGTTCGATGCCAAGTTAGAGCCAGATAAACAGCCAGCCAGTTCAGGCCGTCGACGTCACACGGTGGAAAGGCTTGTTTAATAAAATATCTACTGTATTTTACGAACCTCTAGTACCAAGTGGTATTCGTTCAAAAAAAATTGTAAACTACTGTAGAGAAGGTGTGAGTTTCCACTACTTAACCTAGCCGACCAGTATGAACCAACGACCAGTGCAGCAGCGTGATCTATCGAAATCTAAGTGGTAGATTCTCTAGGCCCTGGCCCTAGCTACATTTACCTTCGATAAAAAACGAATTATTTTAATCGCTAGCTAGCATTCTTCCATTTAACAAAATATTGTTTTAATTTTCATTAAAACGTATGTATACTTTATGGACCTTTCTGTCCTGTTTTGTAGTTTTTAGATCGCTCAATTGTGTTGTTTATATGCACTTTGCGAAAATCTAGCTTCGCGGTGTCAAATAAGTTGCTGACTTCCACACACTTTTTTATTTCGTCATCGTAAACATGTGCGCTCATTTTAACGACTGGCGTTGGTGGTAGTTCATTGAAATTGAATTAATAGCGACTATTATAGCAGAAATAGAAAAGATTGAATTGTCAATAAATAAATACAACAAATCAGATTTTATTATTAAGACAAATATACATTATCACTTTGAAAAACGTATGCAATCGGACTTTTTAACGTTATTACTTGGTCGATGATGCAAAGGGCAAAGGTCATTGGTAATATCGACTATTCGTAAAACGGACGTTTGCTGGGTGTTAACCCAAAATATTACAAATAATTTCTGAAAATCAGACTAATGAGACTACTTCGATATTGTTGAAGTACGTTGTTGCCAGCCAGAAGATGATAATGGTGGTACAATACAACAAAGCTGGCTTAGATGCCTACGTTACGTAATCGTGTCCTTGTAATCCGAGCCGACTTTACCGTTAAGCAAGTTAATTTACCGTTATTCTAGTAAAGTTAAGTCACTTAACTTAAGTGACTTAATTCCTTTAACTAGCTATAATTGAGTGGTTCACGTCGAACTTTTAACTAGTTAAGTGGATGTATATCTAGATAAAAGTTCGACGTGAACCAAGCTATAGTTTTATGTACTTATTAAAACATTGATACAAACCAAAGTTGTCAGTTATTTTATTTGAAACCAGTGTCAAGTATAATCTTAGGTAAGCATGTGGTTAACATAAGCAATAATTTAGTCCAATGAAACTTTTTATCATCTTGATACCTTCCGACGAAATTTGACCCTACCGGCGTCCCCACCGATCGATCTACGTGACGTTGTTATGTGGGTGTTTTATAGATTATTGAGAATGGTAATATCACTGAAACAATAGATACAATTACAGTTGAATGACCTACAAAGACAGCTGAAGACAATAGTTCGTCATTAGAAGTTATTTAGTACTAAACTAAAGATATATCAAACCTGCGTAGGCCTATATACAATCGTTTTTATTCGTTCCATTTTATCGTGAGTTACAAAAACACATTTTTAGTGGGGTAAATTATTCAAGTCGGCGATTTAGCCTGACCCTCTGACTAAAAAAATCGGCCTGCGGAGGTATCATTTTAGTCGAGGTTCGCGTCATTTAGTCGTAGTGCTAGTCGAAATCGTTTTAAGAATACGAAATGACGTAATTTTTAAGTTTTAGCTCGAACTACGACTAAAGTTTGTTTTAA
>NW_022746555.1:22753-26834 GCF_011630105.1 Anneissia japonica
CAACTTAAATAACAACTCCCTGGTCTTGTTTATGACATTTTAAGGCTGAGCGAGCGCCATAGTATATTGGCTTAAGATAAGAAATTTTGTTTCATTGCTCTATGACATGGTGGAAAACACATTTTTCGTGAAATTTTCAGGATATTAAAAAAAATCGGGAGATTATTAATAGAAATCGGGAGGGCGGGAGACGGCCTCAAAAATCGGGAGAAACCCGCGATTTTCAGGAGACTTGGGATCTCTGTTTTTAGTGGGGTAAATTATTCAAGTCGGCGATTTAGCCTGACCCTCTGACTAAAAAAATCGGCCTGCGGAGGTATCATTTTAGTCGAGGTTCGCGTCATTTAGTCGTAGTGCTAGTCGAAGTTCGAAGAATACGAAATGACGTAATTTTTAAGTTTTAGCTCGAACTACGACTAAAGTTTGTTTTAACCCCGGTATTTTTACAAGTTGCAACTAGCACTAAATAAAAAGTGTGTTCCCTACGACCGCCGTTTAATTTTCTTTGCCAATTGAAAATTAATAAAGCAAAATCACAACGAATTTTAATTTTTTTTAATATAAATAAATGCAACTCATTATTTTATTATTGCCATATTCAAATGCATGCTTTAAGTAAAGTTTTAGATGAGTTTTCTTGTACATATATTTGTATTTAATTTTAATTTATATAATATACGATTTTGTTAATTGTTTATAAATTTTATATCATTTATCAGCGTTGAGAGCCACTCAACAGTAGTTTGTTTCGCGTTTTGGTAATCCCGTTGAGTTCTTAATGATCGCTTCTTTTTTGTTTATTTGTATGTACAGTATTAATCTTAAATGTTGTATCTTGAAGACAAATTAAATAAAATGAAAAATCACATCTTGCTAAAATTAACCCAACAATGACAATCATCAACATTCTTGACGGTAAAAGGGCAGTGGTCAGTGAGTCTTAATTGACCTAGACTCGATAAGAGTTTCCTTTGCCTAATTGATAATAAAAGTTGAGCTTAGGCCTATGTGAAATACAATCAGTAAAGGCGAAAATCAAATATATATTAGGGCCGAATTACCCTAGAGACAAATTAAATTATCAGCTGATGAAGTGCCAAATTAATTGAGACAAATTAAAACGTACTTGATATATAGATAGTAAACAATTAATCAGGGGAGAATTTATCTTTTCAATAATAATGTATTACTGTGCTACGAAATCTTAAGTATTTTGTCACGGTCCTTAATATTTCTAACATTGCCCACCAGGCAGTTTTCTGTTGAACTTTGTGACTCTCGAGATGCAATACAAACAAAAATAAATTTGAGACGTTGAAAAACCAAACCTCAGACAAATATGTTATTTGCACATATTTATCTCACTATTTTCCATGTCCTCAACGGGATCAAGATGGCCATTCACTCACAAGGAAGGTTTACTTGGCGATATTATTGTGAAGACTGGAGCTCAATCCAGACTATCAAATTTACTTTGACAAGAAACTGTTGTATTCCCATATATAGTCATGATGTGCCTGTATATGGTCATGATGTGATGTCATCATGACCATATTTATAGGCATGTCACATGTTTTTGTCAAATAAAATTTGATGCATAGGGCGCTTTAAAGCACGCGCGCAACTGATCGTTTTTAATGACGGTCCATGAGTGTCCGGCTTTACGTGTTCAACATCATCTTAAAGATTTGGTTTTCTGACAATGTTCACGCATAAGCTGATCCAAGATGGGCTTTAGCTTTAAGTCAAGCTTCTTCTAATTCCGATCGTTCCCATGATTCCACAAAATATCAATTGTTTAATTTCAGTCGGAAGCCTGATTTTGTTTTAATTGATGTCTCCAATATAATTACAGTATTATTATATTTGGCGAGAACTGACATGCCTCAAAACTAATAGAAAGTCTGCAAAAGCAGGAAATCAACAAAGTAAATAATTATCCGAACTCATTCAAGAATTAAGTGAATAATTTTCTATTCTGTTCGATATACGTCAGCTTAGAAATTAGTTCATTATAAAGCCGGCCACTCACTGACCCCGATGGTCGTTGGCCGACGCGATTCTATGGAGGACGAAACGCGACGAATAGTGCAACGGATCGTAGCACAGACAATCAGCAGACGGCGCGTCGCGCTCTAGCTCTCACGTGGACCGGAGTTGAGTTGGGTTCATCTGGCGACGGTCGTACGACGCATCTCGTAAACACATAGTATTTTCATGGTGGGCTATGCATTTTGATGGTCTTCGTCTTAAAAATGCTTGTATTTTCCCCAATAAAACGAATTAATTAATATGATAATGATAGTCTGTGTTTTTCAATAAAGAAATCAATCCACGAAAGTTAATATTTTGTCAAATCTAAAAATGGACCTTAGTTTTCAAAACTCACATTGTCCTAAAATGAACACTAGAGGGCGCCATAAATCAATAAGTTCAACGTGATATTGGTCACGTACATACGAGGTCATGTTGTTAAAGGTTATACCGGAAAATGGCGAGGATTCTGGCTATATGCGAGATATGTTGCAAAACAACATGGGTTGCAAGGAATAAGTTCCTCGCAACATCATGTATAAGTAATGCAACTCAAATAATTAAAAAAACAGCTAGCTCAAATCATATAATAAAATGTAGTGTTTCGAGTGCCGCACCAGTTAAGAGTGCGGTGGCTACATATACAGGTAGGTAACGGTATGTTGTATTTTTAATGTAGTCGGTTTGTTTGTTATGTAGTCGTTTTGTTTGGGACCTAGACTAGGGGTCAATTCCCAGCAGAAACCTATTTTTTACATAAATCTCTAAATTCAACAAAATGTAATTTCCATTTTTGGATGAATACATTTTACTTTGACTTTTAAAAGTGATATATAACATACCGGGATGAAGTACAAGATCTTGTTGCTTGTGTTTAAATGTCTGCACGACATGGGACCATCTTACCTTACATGCTTTGTCAAACGCTATAAGCCGGTACGAACACTACGTTCTTCGTCACAGAATCTACTTGAACGACCATCTGGAATCCCAAGGACTACCACCTTTGGTGCTCGAGTATTTGCTGTTTACGGCCCGACACTATGGAACTCTATGCCTGACAACGTCAGATGTATAACATCGGTTGGAGCGTTTAAATCTGCTATAAAAACCGTCCTTTTCCGGCAATATTTTATCATTGGCTTTTAATGTATCACTCACCGTGCTTTTTAACTTTCGTAGAATTGGAACCTTTTAAATGTATTAATGTTAAAAAAAAAATGTTTCTATTTAATGTATGCTATTCCCTTGTTTAAAATATTTGCTTGTTATTATGTATTTTATAGCGCCTAGAGGCCGCCTTGTGCATGCATTAGCGCGCTTTAAAAATGTCTTATTATTATTTATTATTATTACATAACACCATAGTCACAAATAGATATATAATAATAACAGTGCTAGGATATAGGAACAATGATGTTATAATCGTATGTCAAATATGTATCATAAACAATGCACCACACGGCCTACACAAGACAAAAAGAACAAGGCATTTTATAAAGGGAGCGCAAGGCTTTACTGTTATAATAAACATCACCAGTGACAAATTACAATTTACTCGTGTATACAATATATTACAATGTTGATTGTCAACTCTCTGACATCATAATACATTTGACTTGCTTCTTCTGTATATACAAATATACATAAGTCTATATTGGGCAGTGGTGGCGCCATCGATGGTGGGCGGGGGTAGAGGGGCTTAAGCCCCTTCGGACAAGTCAAGCCCCCCCCCCACCAATCGGTCGAGCTCTTTGGGCAGTCGGACAAAAAAAATAATTAAAAATAGGCCTACATCAAGCTAAAACTTCTTTCACATCCAGAGGTCCCTATTAAAAAAAATCCCAAACCTTCCCCCTCCTCAGGCATACAAACTCTAGCCCCTGGCCCCCCGCCATGTCTGACAGCTTATTCCCCCACAAAATGTATCCTAGAGTCGCCACTGATATTGGGGTCCAAAAACCACCTATTAAATATGTGTATTATTATAATAAATTTGAGGTAAATACACACACACGCACACACACACCCCAACACCCCCCCCCCC
>NW_022746555.1:26924-30844 GCF_011630105.1 Anneissia japonica
TATATATATGTGTGTATGTATGCATAGGCCTATGTATATATTATATATATATATATATATATATATAAACTTGCATAATTCAGATTTGTTGCTTATAAAAATACTGACACCATATTTATATATATATATATATGTATATGTATATGAAATATAAATATATATAAAATATATATATATATATATATATATACATACATACATACATACATAGAACCTTGCATGTCAATATAACACATAAATTAATTTAGATTTGTTGCTTATAAAAATACGGTGGGCGTGGTCGTGCGTCGCTCAAAATGTTTTGGAAGTGATCCACGACAATTTAGGGGTTTCAAATGTTTATTTAGGCGATTTTAGAGTATAGGGCCTATACTAATATCTAAAAAATATATATAAAAAATATATAAATTTTTTCTTCTTCCCGACAATGTGTGTTTTTCTCCCCGACATGGGGGTGGGGGGACTCTCCACCCCACCCCCGGGTGCCAACCCTGGTAACTTATTTCATTCTTCTATATAACTAATTCAATGTTTTAATCGATTTTTTTGTAATTTTGTTTGTAATAAGTCCATTTTAAATGGATGTTTGTCTTCTACCTGTACTGTTTCCTTATTCTAGCAACTACTAAAGTGCTGCCGTTTTCCCTTTTGTTGAACAGTTTTTAGTCGTTTTTATTCGGATACGCCTCCATCGGGCTTAAGTTTTGAAGAAGTTCGTACACTAATTCATAGTAAAGATATTCAGCTAATTGATGTACGGGAACCAGAAGAAGCTTGGAAAACTGGGTCAGTTGATCCAGCAATTTTAATTCCATGTAAGTATAAAAAAAATAAAAGTAATTATTGTACATTACATAAATTTAAGCAGAAAGTGTATCCGTGTACGGTATGTGATGGGGATAATCTATAGATTGTTTTTTAAACTGTATTCGAAAATGGATAGTCTACCAATGTTCTCGCCATACTTTTGATCCACATCCTTTCATACTTTTTCAAAATAAAATGTAATTATCCGGTTTTACTTATCCTGACAAAGACAGGTAAATACAGTGTTCGAACAAAGGACATGATTGTATATCATGTAGAATAGTTCTCAAAGAATGTTGTCCTATAAATAAACACATTGTGTAATAAAATCCTCCGACGGGATTCGAACCTGCGACCTATCGCTGTCAAAGTGAACGTCATACCCATTAGACCAAAGAGCGGCAAGATTGAACAGATTCAAATAACCATCAGAACAAGGCATTTAATGAACAAGATGCAAGCGTTTAATGTTAAAGCAGACGTGTTTCGAGAAAGCCAATTCTCATCATCAGTGATAAAGACAGTACTCGAGCATAATATATATATAGGCCTATATATATAATATATATATATATATATATAATTTATATATATATATATATATATAGGTAGCATACACTAATGTACTCTTATTTACTGCTTACAGTGGGAGAACTTAAGGCTGCGTTAGAGATGAGCGAAGAACGATTTATTGAGCACTACGGCAGGGAGAAGCCTCTGTTATATGATAAGAACATCGTGTTTATGAGTTACAGGGGGCCACGTAGTAAAGCTGCCGTTGAAATTGCCAGTGTCCTTGGATACAGGTAAGATCATTTTTTAGCCCCCCCCCGCCCCATCGCCGCGCCTCATACAGATGTAACGATGATGCACATGCAGCACACGCAGAAAGTTCCATTTTGGTCATAGGGATGGGTAGTTAATTATGAAGTCAATAGCACTATAGTATAAGTAGAATGAAAATAATGATGATTCAATCGAACAATCAGCATCACCGTCGGCGAAAGCGTGTAGCGATTGTATGGAAACCAAGCTTCACAGGGACTACTACAATGTTAATCAATGTTGAATTCACTCGGCTGTTATCGTAATTTTTAGGCCTTCTTTAATATTAGTGTTTTTTTTTCTTATACAGATCTAGATATTTCGAAGGAGGATTTTCAGAATGGACTCAACATCAGAAGAAAACACATTGAATTCTCTGAATATTGTATTGAATAATGGACTACGATTTCTTCAGTTAATAGCAGCTATTTTGACGCTATAACTTAGTGTATTAAAATACATATGTAATTCTAAGGCAGATTAGATCAGATGAACATTGCTCTAATAGAAGAACAATAACACACAGTGCTCATTTAATATTTGCGCACTGTTCTATTGTTCCCCTATTAGGTTAATGAATGTATGTTAATTGTATCAAGCAAAGCTCTGTGAAAAGTTTTCACCGGAGAAACTCAAATCTGCAACTTCTCGCTCTACCAAACTGACGTCATACCACCAGAACACGGAGACCTAAGTATATTACAATAAGATTGAAAACCAGCGTGTCATACATCAGACAACTCAATAGAAGCCAGTTTATTACAGAACGTTTCACCAATAATTAATTAATTAGAGCAATATTAAATAGCATTCAAATTTCTGTGTTTGGTCATTGTGCACACGTGTCTTTTCACAATATAATATGCAGTCTACAAACGCCAAATTAATTATGAATAGTTGCCGAATGTTGCCAGTTTAGACGGCTACAATTACCAGAAATGCATGTATTTACCATCTAATCTAAACTGTTTGTCTTAACTACTATTGTTTCATTACAATGTTGTGTTTGCCTTCTCAATATCTGCAAGTATTTAAAACCATGTTGACAATTATATAAAAAATTTGTTTTTCTTGCTGAATAAACAGGAACTGCAAGTTGTTTTATGATTTCAAATGTTTATTTCTTTTAATCTCCTTGTTTTACTACCGGATATACTGATTTATTTCTAATAGCTCTCTCATTAAGTAAAAAAAAAGAATTTCCACAAACACACAATGTTGGAACTATTAATTCTGCTAATCTATCAAAGTGTATGACATACGCATTTGGTAAAACATAGATCGGAAATAATATCCGTTTATGGAAACCTTTCTTAATTACAATAGCAAAGTGTTTATCAATATACTGTATTATGTCGTCAATGTATTTTTAAAAACATAGAAATGTCCAGCTGTATTATATGCCCGTTGGCGGTGATAACGATGATCACTTGCAGTCGCCAATGCAATTCTTCTGAAACTCCATAATTCATTCATGACATTTCCTTCCAATCCCTACGGGAGTTCATGCTGCATACGGTAACTTTAATTTTCACATAAATTTATTCTCAAATGTATACGATCCACACAAGTTCAAAGATATGGACACTTGCTAAGAGTGGCGGATTCAAGGGGGAACAGCCAGTCTCCCCCTTTAATTCATTTAAAAAAAATAAAAACAAATTGAGAAAAAAACTTTCTACTCAAATTTTGAGTCTAAGAGTGCCATTTCCGACCATCTAGAGGTGCCATAATCATAAATGTTCTTACCTCAGCCTCAACCATGGTGGGGCTGAGGTATGATAAAATCGTTCTTACTTCTACGATTTTATCGTTTTTCCATGATTATGACTTTATTTGAATTGATTTGTAAAAACTTCTCTTATTTCTTTTATTTTCTATAGGCCTATGAACAATTGCTTTTTAGATTTTTATCGTTATCGTTATCGCTGCAAGTATAAACAGGCTTTATTGCAACATTTTAAGCTACGTACACTCGCTTCGTACAACGAATCTATCTCTACTCTCTGTAATCACTTGACGACGTAAACCAAACCAAACTTTGAAGTTCGTATTATTTGAAATTATTAACTAATTAGTCATAGATACTAACGTTTAATTAACTAATATATCATCGATATATAGGCCTATTTATATATATAGTATATACATAGTAGGCCTATATGTTATATATATAGGCCTATATATATACACTACATACATATATGTATACATATATAGGCCTATATTATTATACACATACATATATATATACATACATATATATACATACATATATACATATACCG
>NW_022746555.1:31200-42541 GCF_011630105.1 Anneissia japonica
GACTTAGGTTATCGATAACAAATGTATATACATATGCATACACGCATATATATATATATATATATATATATATATATATATATTATAAACAAACATATATTATATCAATGGTTAAATTCATAAATAGTAAAATAACATCGTATAACGCTACCATAAAACGTAGTATTTTTACAAACTTATACAATTTTTTTTTTTAAATGCTTTTTCTCCAATTCAATCTTCGAGTAATTTTGTAAACTTTGTTATTGTTTTTCGATATGCTATTCGAAATGTCTGGTTATATACGCCATAAATAATTGGATTTATTGCAGAACTACAGTAATACAACATAAAACTTGCAAGCACATAACTACAATTTGCAGATTGGATGTAGTCCATAGCTCTAGAAAGAATTAAAGGTATACTGCACAAAACAAATCCACACAAAGTTAATGACGTGGTTTTAACAGCTTTGATGTTGACAGGAATCCTTATGGGGGGCTGTAAAGCTATAGCAGCTATCTGCCGTGCCGTCTTTTTTGTTTCCTTGAAGATTCGAATGTGCATGTAGAAGACAATAAGTATGTTGGATCCCATTAAACCAAATTCTGTGTAAATTTCCCAGTCTTCGTTAAAGAAATTCATAAGTATTAGTTGCATGGATAATACGAAAACCCACACGAAAGTAATATTACACAAGAGGAATTTATCTGTTATATACTTATGGTGCAGTAATGGATAAAAAATAGCGAAGTATCTTTCGGATGCTAGCAACACGTGGTGACACACGGTCAGGCCCCAAGAAGAAGAAATTGAAATTAATGCAAAAACGCATAGTGTGGATTCGCAGATACTTAATGCTCCATCCGTTACCGTCCAGAGAGGAGTAGTGGGCATTATTGCCATCATCAATATACCATTTAAACCAGATGTAATATCCACCGCCGATAAGCTGGCAACAATTTTGTATGTGGGCGTCCACAAGACGTTATTTTCCAGTATTGCATGCAAGACCATGATATTGCCCACAAAAATACTCATTGTCACCAGTACCATGATGATCACAAACCACCTGTGGTAACATAGGCCTACCTCTTCAGTAACTGTACTTGTATTTATCATTCTACTGTACTTCTACAGGTAGGCTATCAGACTGATGATAGGATGGCGACGTACAACTATTCACAGACATATACAATGCAATATATACTCTATTCCTATTAAATAAATTACTGCTATCCAATTAGAAATCTGCAAACACGGTGCGGTATTCATTAAAATTTCCTGTCGGCGTGGACCCTCTAAATTTATAAAAATAAAAAATGGAGATAAAAAGAAAATTATATTCAAATTCGAAGTTTGTAAGTGCCATTTCAGGGCATCTCCATGCTACCGCAGCATTTATTTGGTCCAATATACATTAATATAAAAATATATCAGAAAATTGTCTTTAGTAGCCTACACTACAGATTTAAAGGTAAAAAATATGAAATATCAAGACAACACAGAAACATAAAAAAGGACAACAAAGAATAATCATAATCATACGAATAGGTCTATCAAAAATACTAGTACATATAGGGCCTAAATAAAAATAAATATGATCATAAAAGTTCTTACCTCAGCCACAACCATGCTGGGGTTGAGGAGGTATGGACCCTCCCTGGACCGCCACATATCATTTATTTCGTCTTAACATCTGAGAGTGATGAAGATGTGTATAAGAGACAGGTATATACATAGTAGGCCTATATGTTATATATATATGCCTATATCTACAGTACATACATATATGTATACATATATAGGCCTATATATACAGTACATACATCTGTCTCTTATACACATCTAGATGTGTATAAGAGACAGGTTGAGGGGCACTAACTCGCAAAATAAGAAGCTTTTTAACAACACGCAAGTGAGGTGTGGGGGCAACTTGATTTTATGCACGACACTTGAGGCCCGAGGTGGTGACGGGCCCCAGTGAAAGATAATTACCGGGCCCTAAAAGGCACCTAATCGGACCCAGGGACAGAGCCTTGGTGGGGTCTACTATGGCGAAACTCTTAATGCTCATACATTCTGAAATTTCCGGGCCCCTGTGCTTTGCACTGCCCTTACCTCCGCTGGCTGCTGTTTGTGTCGTTTTTCACCACACACAACTCAAAAGATTTATCATACTCTAACGGTGCCCTAGCCGCAATAGCCAATATATCATATGAGGGTTTATTTCCAGAAAAACTCCTATTTTCCATATAGGCCTGCAGTGTAACATTTTCAATTCAATTTTCTGACGTGCCTCAATAAAATTACTGACCAACGGAATTTTCAGTTTTATGATTTAAAATCATAATCAAAGTTGAAACTGTCCTTCTATAAAATCGACTTTGATGTGTGTACATGGGAGGTTAATTGTTTTAAATGTATGTCTATTAGAGAGAGCTGTTGAAATCTGCGCCACCGTTTTAGTGTTTTTCATTCATGAACCTGCTCATGTTTATATTAATTTTATGACACTGTACACGCCTCGGATATTTGCACGTTCAGCGCTCCATAGTTCTAATTTGCAAGAAGAGAGATACTGTAACTACAAAGCATGGCGGCCGCAAAGGTAAGAGAGTAGCCTAGCCTAGGATACTTAAGCCTACACACTTTTACGTACTTTTTAGATTTACATTTTTCAATAAACATTTTATATTGTTTTCAAAACATTTATACGTGTAAATTTATGAATAAAACGTACGTGGTCGCAATCTAATTCGGCCTTTCTTTAGGTAGGCTGGAGACTGGGCTTATTAGAGTTTAGCCTAGGTCCTAGCCCTAGGCTAGGCCAAGCCTTAATTAACTAGGCGCCTAGCTACTAGCTAGCCTATGCTAGGCCTAGCCTAGGCCTTTCTTACCTTAGTGATTCTTACCTTGCACAAACAGCTTCCTGTATAGGCATAGGCCTACTAAGCTAGGCCCTAGCCTATCAACTAGCTAGACCTGATTATGATAATAATATATACGGTAATAATATTTAATATGATTGCAATGCATGTAGGCCTACCTAAACCAGTACTAGTAGTAGGCCTGGTAGCAGGTCAAAACTGCAATGACTAAAACGGCAATGATAAGTACCAAAACGGCCATAGCATAGGCATAGAACAAAATGGCAAAGGAGAAAATAGCAAATGCCAAGAGCAAGCGCCGCTGGGCACAGGCCGCAGTTTATAATTTTCCGAATCGTCTTGAAGTTGGTCCGATCACCTGTAGGCAAATCAAATATTGCCATGTGGTCTTTTTCCCGCTTTCAATGTTTAATCGTGTTCTTTTTGCCAATTACCATTGCGGTATGCCATTCTGGAAGTGTAGCCCTTTTGGTTTATTGCCGTTTTGACTTAGGACCTATTGCCGTTTTGGTCCATTGCCATTCTGGTAAAAAAGTGTTAGCTTTTTGGTTTTTTCCATTTTGGTCATTGCCGTTTTGACGTATTGCTGTTTTAGTTTATTGCTGTTTTGACTAGAAAGCGTAGGCCCTTGGTAGGCCTAGGTGGTGTCTAGGCTAAGCCACTGATTGTAATATAACATAGGGCCTATGGTAGGCCTCCTAGAACTAGCTAGTCATAATTTTAATCGCAATTACTAAGTAAATAGGCCTAGACGCAGGGTTCCCAGAACGCCGCCCTCAGCGACAAGTGCGACGCACAACTCAGGGTCAAAAGTGGAACGTGAAATTTGGATATGGTTTTGTAGTCAGATTTGCGAGAAAAACTTCAGTTACCCGTATTTCTCGACCGAGACATCAGTAGGAGCTGTAATTTGAATGGCAAGGAGATTGAGCAACCCTTCATTCATATTAAGGCTATTTACGCCCAGAAACTTTGTAGTTATTAATATTTTGGTTATAATAAAAAATATTCATTTTTTGGTGACGTCACACTCACATTAGTTAGCATGCATACGTCATAAGCTAGGTACGTCACCTTTTCTTCCGAAAGTGTACTTTCTATCACATATAATTCCACTGTACTTTCTATCTGTACTTTCTATCACATATAATTCCACTGTCTTAGGCCTAGGCCTAGTCTTATGCCTCATCGTCCCCCGCTACACAGTACATCAGGAGCCCCTCCCCCATACAGTACAGACGTTTGCTAGGTAACAACGTGATTGCACCTTCCTTCCCAGGTGTTCATGTAACATTGACATAATTGTTAGCTAACCAGTTGTGTGTATTTCTTTGTGAAAATGAGTACCGCGATGTACTCATTTTCACAAAGCATTTGCATCCCCTCTTGGAAAGAGTGATTCGAAATAATTGTCTCCATATCTTCGCTAATTAAATTAATCACCGTAATTTAGCTTACACTTATGAATTTAGGGAGCTCTTAAAATGTGAAATAATCATTTCACTACCTGACAAACTCTCAACTTTATTCATTCATTAGGCCTACATAATAGTTTCATATTGCTGTACTATATACTCCAACATCACTGGCGCATGGTAACAACCAACTGACTGCAGACCATTTTCGGTCACACATTACTCTCCATAACACAGCACCCCCTAGTTCCGTCACCTCTGGTTATGTATTTGTACGTAATTGTTTTTGCAGGAAAGAGAAAAGGCTGTGAAGAAACGTTTGACACTGTTCTTAGCAGAAGCTCTTAGGTTTGGTTGTTTGAAGGCAAGTACCATAAAATGTTACTCTTACATTTGGTTGATGCATCATGCTTTGTTAAATTTTATTTTATTTATTTATTCTGTCTTTCTACTGCATGCACTTTCAGTACTTGTGTACTGTTTTTCAAAGTGGTACAGTTACATAAAATACAAAAGTTAAAAGAAAAGTAATTAAAAAACATACATACATATAAATAGATATCTGGTGGAAGTGGGTTGGCGCAGTCGGAATGGTTTGGTTTACCAACCCTGATGTCAGGGTTTCAATACTTTGCTGTGAATTTCGCTTGTGTCCTTGAGCAAGGCACTTTATCTGCATTGCTTCAGTCTACACAGCTGTATCGGTTATTAAATTAAACCACATCTACTGCAAGTGGCTCCTCCCAATCTATTTATCCATTAATTATACAATCTATTTTCTTTCCTTTCCAGGGTTTCAAATATTTTTCATGCTACATGAGAGGAAGAGAAGAAATGATTTGTAAAGTTCTTAATGAGCCATTGGTAAGCAAAAAGACAAATTAGTAATTAATATTATAATTATATGTTGGTATTTATATAGCACTCTACACAAGTAATTTCCAAAGTTGGACTGCTGGGGTGGATGCAGACAGTGGGATTGCACCCCCCCCCCCCTAAATTGTATTAAGAAAAATAATTGCTGTATTGTATTGTTTATAGATTATTTTTATCAATGAAAATATAGTATCGGTAAGATTTTAAAAGTATGAGAATGCAATTTCCGGACACCTTGAGGTCCATATCCTCAAAATTTTCTCACCTTAGCCTCAACCATAGTTTGGCTGAGGTGGTGTTGAATTTCACCCTACTACCAAATTGTGCATCCGCCCCAAGACTCATCACTTTCACTCCATTATACTTATAGTATTATAATGATATCTTTGTTATTATCAGTGAAAAGTTTAAGGCCAAAAAACAAAATGTTGTATTGAAAATTTTCACTATGTGTTGGTTGGTCACTCATTTTTTTTTTCTACAGACTTGATGCTAACGTTAACCAATTTCGCACAGATTACTTATTTTCTTGTTTTATAGACCCCAAGAAGTATGTCACCAACAAACACAAAAGAGATTAGCAACAGTGGAAGCTTCAACTCATCAGATATGCCATTTGACCAGTAAGTCTCAAATTAAGGGTATATTCATGTTAAAATGAAATTTGCATAAAGTTAAATAAATCCACTGATTAATCTCAGATAAGAAAGTATAAAACATACTCTAAGTATTGAAATACACGCCATCGTGTTGGGATTCAATATTTCGACATTAATTATGTCATCATCAGAAATAAATAAAATCCATGACAAAAACCTTGTCTAATTTATTCTTTATTTTTTGTGTATTTTCAGGAATTCTTTAATGTTGTCACATAACACGCAAAAAACGTGAGTGCAAATAATTATTTCTGTCTTACTTAAGAGTGGAGGTGTATCATGGTACTTGCCTTCCAGTTCCAGGGTCATAGGTTCATATCCTGTTTCAACTTAAACTTCAATGTTTTTTTTTCTAACCTCTGTTTTGTAAACTCTTGCCAGTTCTGTATATAGTGAGGACACCCCTAAAATGAAATGGAACAGTTGGGCCAACACATCTCCTGTTATCCACTGGCTTCCCATTAACTCACGAATAAGTCCTCCTACTAACATTTAAAGCACTGCGGCTCCAACAGCCCACTTACCTACTTAATCTCCTTTCTAAATATTCCCCCTTTTAATTTGCTAATTGTTCCTGCGTTAACACCAAATCCTACAGATCAATTTTATTTTCAGTTGCCACTTTTTGGAACTTCCCCTCTAAACATATTGTCCCAATCACCCTCAGTTTCTATTTTCAAGACCAAACACCAAACACACCTTTTTAACATCTAAACATGCACAGTGATTTTTACTTCGGTTTAGTAATATTTGTGCTTGTAATTTCCTCACCAAAATGTCATTTATTCACAACCAAAAACAAACTCAAATCCCACATTCTCATCTTATTTGTCACTTTTTTTTTAGGTGTAAAAATGTACAGTATATGCAGTTTGAAAAATTATAATTATTTAATGATAACATATATTTATTCGAAGGTTGAGTGGGTATGGTTATATGGATGTTGGACTTCCACCAGCTTCACCCAGTGAACGTGAAATTGCTCCGGTTGTAAGTATATATGAGATCACTCCTCAAAATAAGACACATCTTAAGTGAGATTTCTTACTACAATATTAAAGTCTTTTTCATGCAGATCTGATTCCGGTCGTATAATTTGATTCCCATGCGTAAAGTTGAAATGCTCTCATCTCAAAATCTACTTGGCGAGTTGAATGGAAAAGCGGTTGAGGCAGGGCTGCCGCATGGTACAGCCATAATATCAACACTGGTTCGAATGGCACGCTCGCGTATGGTTCCGGTTGATGGAACAAGTTTTCTCGAATAAGGGCTACAAACTGTAGGCCCAGTGTACAAAATTTGGCTCATGTGCACTTTAATGAACCAAGTACATCTTTCAAGACGAGTAAGGGGTTATCCTATTATACTGGTTCATACAGCCCCTGTTGTGGACACACAAGAGAAAGCTGGTACCGGTTTACTGGGTAGCTCAGACATGAAGAGACTCTTAAGGGAGAAGAAAGTTACTGTATGAGCTAGTCCACACCTCAAGTGCTTTGAGACACCGGTATACAGCGCTATATAAATCGAATTACGTTACATTAATTACATTACTTATCCTATGAAAGTCATTGAAAACCAAATTAAAATATGATTTATTCAAATATATTATAAACTTAATTTTTGGTTTAAGTGCCTCATTTTTTGGTAAGATCTCCCATAATTTTATTACTGGTAATGCACTAAACTCTAAATTTGTGGATTTTATAATAAGGAAATAAAATCTAGGATCAGCTTTCTACTTTCAAGCCTCAATAAATCTGGAACTATAAATTTTAGCCCTGCTGTTACTATTTTGGATGTGTGATGATATATACTAGGGAAAAAATTATCAACTGACTGACCCCGATTTTTAAGCCCCAGTGTTTGGCAAACACTAATATGCTGGTCTTCAATTGTTTATACTTTAATGCCAATACAGCTTTAACATCACGTTAATTTGTAATTTGTCTTGCAGGATGATACCTCTACACTGTTCTTATTGGCTGGCTATGCCAGGTACTCGTGTCCTTATGTGTGGGTTCGAAGCAACCATGATAGATTAGTGAAGTTGACAAAAGACAATGAACGCTTTTCCAAAGACAGTCCGCTGAGATTGAAGTCAACAACAGCCTGGAATGATAAAGGTGAGATGAAATCAGTGAGTGTAGATGCTGTGCGGTACCATCCAATAGACTGTACATTGTGCTCGTTAATTCACCAGGAAAATTTTTTTTTTTTTTTATTCAACTATTATTTTTAAAGTTTTTTAAATTTTTATTTTTATATTCATTATCTTCTTCCTGTAGACATCCATGTTTGGGACATTGTTGCTGAGCTTGTGAAGATCAACACGCTACCGGCTCCTCGCAATCCGTTTGCAGTTGATACAAATTACTTGTACATGCTAGACCTTGAGGAACGCTTTCTTGCGACGGGATCGATGGTGAACCTATTGCAGAAGGTGCTGGACCATGGTGCAGATAAACGTTACAGTGGATTAGGTAAATGTTTTATGTACTAAATTATTGTTATGCTACAGTGAACTCTGGCTGCATTAGTTAGACATAATACACGTATCGTTGGGAGCATTTCTTACAATCTTTTGTTATGTTGTAAACTAAAGCTGGGCACTCACTGCGTTGACCGATGGTTGTATGACGAATCCAACTCCAATCCCTGCGAGCGCTACACGACGCAATGCTGTCCGCTGATTTTTTTTATAGCAGTCTGAATAGATTGTCATTAAAAACATCCCTTGCATGCGCGTTGTGATGTTGCGTTCATAGAATCATGCCTGGCTTAAGGATGACCCCACTGGTCATGTTGACAACATGGCAAAAGCTTCGATAATTGAACATCAAAATTAAAAATTAATTTACTACAAAGTATTATATATTATATTTACACAACATGATGAATTTTTCTGAATATCTACATTTTTTTTTCTGTTTTATGATTCTGTAAAATAAAATTTGAATGTTTTTTAATCTTTTATCTTCAGTGACAGAAGATCTAAGAGAACTCAGTAAGCGCCACTTCCAAGATCTTCTACTGGTAACACAAAAACTGAAAGCTGCACAAACAGCAGTCCAGGCCAGCCCAACCCATGGGCCACAGGTTCCCCACCCCCAAGAACAGCAACCCTACAGACCCAGGGCACAACAGGCTACACAGTCGACTAAGCCTTTGCAGACCTATGCGCACAACCAACCTGGGTATCGGCCACAATCCAAGCCACTCCAGCAACCGATACCAGCCCAACAGCCTTATTATGCGCAACAAGCAAGGTATGAGCACCTATCACAGCCAAGCCAGCCCACCGAGAACTACCAACAACCAAATGTACCAAACATTTACAACCAACCACAGAGCAGTAATCAACGCACCTCTAGCAATAAATTAACACAAAGAGTTGCATATAAATATTAATTGATCAAAAATTCTGGTGAATTAATGATGTATAGAAAAATCTAACTTTCGATCATTCCTTTGTAGTCTTTAGATTAAGTTCTGTAATTGGGTGGGGGGGCGCGGGTGAGATTCCCCATCGGAAATTGCCTTTCAAAAACATTATTTTGGGCCATACTAAGCCATAAACCTTACCAAGAATGTTTATTCTGGGGCCCTGATCTAGTAATCCCCATGGTTCGGACCTGCTCTCCGACATGTCAGACCCACCACTGGGTCATAACATTGCCTGCACGTTCTGTCTTATTACTTTTTTCTCATGACCTGATGACACATAGTCTCTCTACGAACATATCTACAGTACATCTAATGTTGTCATACACTTGGTGTCAAAACCACCCTCAAGACGGAGATTTCAGGTTTTTTTTAAAGAATACTATATTGAGTTATTTAAATGTGAACCTACAACAATGGCATCAGGATTAGATATATTCATTGTGAACACTGGTACTGGCACGATTTTCAGTTGGGCCCTTCCTGTTTTAAATTGAGAACCAACTGCTTAAACGTCTCTTTGAAAGATAGTGCGCTGATTTCAGCCCTCCCACAGGGAGAGCAGCTGATACCAAATGTTAACAATATATATATTCCTTTCAGTGCACACAATGGGTACCACTAGTTTTGGACTAGATAGAATGTGGGCAGCAAGATCTCCATGGTTCAGTGTACGTAGGTTATTAAATTGTTTAAGTGTTATAGCGCATTTAATTGCTATTTTAAGCAACGTATATCTCAGTACACAAGTCCAGCGTTTTAGGCTGACAAAATGAAAAACAATTAGTAAAAATAAAGTCAAATTTAGATTACAGTACCTACTTACAAATGGACATTTTTTTTATAGATGATGCTTTCTCTTTAAAAAGAAATGGTTTTTAATTTAATTCACAAACATCATGTTTTAAACAAAAATATTCATAGTGGTGCCTTGTTTTGCTAAAGCTAAACATTGTTACATAACAATCTACCCATGTTAAAAATATTGAGAAAAAAATATTGTACTCTCAAATTGTGGGAACGGTTTGGTTTCGGTCCTTGAGCAATGCACTTAATCTGCATTGCTTCTCTCCAGCTAGGAGTATAATTGGGTACCTGGTGGGGTTGCCTGCTCCTGCGCTGATTACCAGCAGCAACACTTGAGCATGCAGACCCAATGACTAGGGAAAATAAAAACTGGCTTTATTAGCTCAAGGAAGAGGCGCATTATAAATGCCTATACCAGTACCATTATTGAGGAAACAAGTGGGAAATACAAAAAAAAAAAAACATTGGTGTTCAATCCTATAGTGAGATTTTGTTATGACAATCTAAGTCGAATAATTTTTAAGTCGATCTAATTTTACATGCCAAATTGTTGCGTTTTCCATTAATTAACAATCTGTAAGTCAAATTTTATCTAAGTTGAACAATATTTCAATGGCATTTTAGATTTGACTTAAGCAAATTCAACTGTATAAATTTTGTCATTACTAATTGTGTGAATATATTTTTTGAATATGTGTATATTTTGTCTTTAATTAGAAGATACAGTATTAGTGAAAATTAGTGGGATAACTTACTCTATATGGATGTGTTGTTCAAAACGGACACAAATCACCAGGTTTTCTAATAATTGTGTGCACTAGTTATATGGGCTAAAGTAGATGCTTAGCTGTACTGTATATTAAGATGTATTATACGCTACAACCATTACACAAACTACAGGGGGCAGTATACATGTTTTGTTTATTCTTTTTATGCAAGTGGTGCAATAGACATGCAAAAAATAACTTCCTTGTTTGATGTTTTCTTTTGTTCAGTGGTGAATTCAAAGAAGGGGAGGGGCGGGGCCCCAAGCTATGCCATCCACCTAAATTTGTTCCAGTTACAAAAAAAGGGAGGGAGAAGGAAATTATAATAATAATAATAATGATAATTTTGGCTTATATAGCGCATTATGCTAAAGCCTCAATGCGCTTAACAGTAAAAATAAAATTCGGGGGAAAAAATTAAGAAAAATACAAGTTAAAAAGGTGAGTTTTTAAAGCTGCCTTAAAATCATAAATGGAAGTTGCCTGTCGGATTGTATAGTTTG
>NW_022746555.1:43787-65849 GCF_011630105.1 Anneissia japonica
TATTCTCTAGATATGATGCAAACCATTGGTGCTGTCTCTTATACACATCTTATATCTCAGTACACAAGTCCAGCGTTTTAGGCTGACAAAATGAAAAACAATTAGTAAAAATAAAGTCAAATTTAGATTACAGTACCTAAAAAAAAATGGACATTTTTTTTATAGATGATGCTTTCTCTTTAAAAAGAAATCGTTTTTAATTTAATTCACAAACATCATGTTTTAAACAAAAATATTCATAGTTGTGCCTTGTTTTGCTAAAGGTAAACATTGTTACATAACAATCTCCCCATGTTAAAAAATATTGAGAAAAAAATATTGTACTCTCAAATTGTGGGAACGGTTTGGTTTCGGTCCTTGAGTAATGCACTTTATCTGCATTGCTTCTCTCCAGCTAGGAGTATAATTGGGTACCTGGTGGAGTTGCCTGCTCCTGCGCTGATTACCAGCAGCAACACTTGAGCATGCAGACCCAATGACTAGGGAATATAAAAAATGTTATATTAGCTCAAGGAAGAGGCGCATTATAAATGCCTATACCAGTACCATTATTGAGGAAACAAGTGGGAAATACGAAAAAAAAACAAACATTGGTGTTCAATCCTATAGTGAGATTGGGCTCTTTTCGTGATGACTTTCTAAGTCGATCTAATTTTACATGCCAAGTTGTTGTGTTTTCCATTAATTAACAGTCAGTAAGTAGGTCGAATAATATTTCAATGACATTTTAGATTCGACTTGGGCAAGTTCAACTGTATAACATTTGACATAACTAATTGTGTGAATATTTTTTTTGAATATGTGTATATTTTGTTTTTAATTAAAATATATTAGTGATAATTAGTGGGATAACTTACCTTATAAAACGGACACAAATCACCAGGTTTTCTAATAATTGTGTACACTAGTTATATGGGCTAAAGTAGATGCTTAGCTGTACTGTATATTAAGATGTATTATACGCTACAACCATTACACAAACTACAGGGGGCAGTATACATTTTTTTTTATGCAAGTGGTGCAATAAACATGCAAAAAATAACTTCCTTGTTTGATGTTTTCTTTTCTTCAGTGGTGAATTCAAATAAGGGGAGGGGCCCCAAGCCATGCCATCCACCTAAATTTTTTCCAGTTACAAAAAAAAAAAATAGGGGAGGGAGAAGAAAATTATAATAAAATTTAGGTCTTAAAGTGCCATTTCCAGCCATCTAGATGTGTCATCCTCATAAATAAACCTCAGCCCCGACCATGATGGGGCTGAGGTGGTCTAGAATCTCCATCTGTAAAAGTTTCTCTCTGCGCGCTGCCACTGTTGTTTTTATTATATTTATATATTTCATTTTATCTAACACACAATGTAATGGAGCTATCTCTTTAACTTTAGAAGGCTAACATGCTGGCTCATATATATACTGTAACACCTAAATTGAAGCCCTCCCTCTTCAGTTTGCAAAAATTAGCCTCGAAAAGAAGCTCATGGGCTTCTTTTCAAGATAGCAAAGGCGGCTTTTTTTCAAGATAGTACAGTACATACACTCTACATGAAACAGAATAAATTGAAAACGAGCTTGGTTAATGCAAGTTAAATACACTCCATGATACAGGTTGATGTTACAGTGGCTTTATTTTACGCAAGTTCCGGCATTCATTTTGAAAAGAAGCCCCCTCTTTATTTTGCAAAAGTAGCCTCGAAAAGAAGCCCATGTTGAGAATTAAGCCCATCCAAAGTTCGCAAAAAAAAAAAAGAAGACCTGGGGGCGGATTGCTACAAAACGGTCTTAACTGGTAGTCTTAACTCCTCGAATAAAATCAGGATTTTCACTTAGACGGTCTTACTAAAGTCACTCTCCTAAGACTATTGCTATAAAACGGTCTTTGCTTAGACCGCTTTGAGTATTGAAATGCCAACAAACATTCCCTGGTAATAAAATTGAGGGTAGTGTTACGCTTGCTCAAAACATGCATATTTATCAAAATGAACGTAAATAAATGCAGACTGGTTTTTACAGATGCTGAGAAGCTTGCGGAATATCCGTCGTTTGATTCTTAGTCTTTGACGATCTAGGTCTAGTACCTGTAACGCCATGATGAAAATGATTTAAGACCGCTTTAAGCCTCATCCGAGTAAGCCTTAAAATTTAAGACGGCCAACTAGTTAGACCACGGTATAGCAATGGCCTATCATCATAGACCAGTAGTGACATCACAATTAAAGCCAGCTAAGCGTTAAGACCGTCTAAAGACTGCTTATAGCAATCTGCCCCAGGGCTTCAATTCAAGGTTTTACGGTAGGTAGGTATGTATATATATATATATATATATAAATCAGTAGGTAGACGCAGACAAAATAAACTGCTACGATACTTTGACTTGTAAGAGACATAGAAATATTTTATTTGCGAAATTTTCGGCAAAAATTGTATCGTAGCAGTTTATTTTGTCTGCATCTACCTACTGATTTATTCTTACGATGAGACATACGTGGATCCACATCAACAACACCCACATCTAGATGTGGATAAGAGACAGCATATATATATACTACTGAGACGCATGTAAGCCTAGGTCCCCATTATTACTACCTAGCAGAATAGGCTGAGCTGTGTAACTCCCTTGACAGTTTGGAAAAATAAACGAAACAAGAATACAGTGAAATATTGTCTCATTTGATTTATTTATTGCATTGGATCTCGAAGAAAGCATAACATGGTGGAAGACCCGGCTTGTTTCTGTAAATCGTTGAACGAAGTTGTGGATGTGAGTGGCTCAACCAGTTAACAAGTTTAGGCTACATGATATAGGCCTAATACAACACAACACGACGGCAAGCCTATTGGTTGTAATTTAAAACCCTGTCTCTCAAAGTGTTTCATTACACACAAAGTAATACTGTATATACTCTTGATTAAGCCACCACAGTGGTTTTTAAGCATTTACGGTATGTCTTAGACTAAAAAACATAAACCCAGGACACTGCAAAGTCAAATCTATAAGCATGAATTGAAGATTATTTACTCCTAAAGAAACCTGCATTCATCTTAAATTGACATCCTTCTTAAGTTCCTTGACATCAACTCCTTCGACATCACATTGAAATTGCTGGGAGAATGCATCAACGAAGCTGGGAATGGCATCATCTACTCTGATCTCTTTCCCTAATTCTGCCGTCAAGGATGTTACACCCTTACCCTCGATACCGCATGGAATTATGTTGGAAAACCAGCTCAGATCTGTATTGCAGTTCAACGCAAGTCCATGGCAAGTTACAAAGCGTTTACATTGAACACCTGCAAAAAAATCGAATTGATATATTATATAATTTGAATATTAAATATACAATATATAAATATAAAACCACAGAGGTAAAAGTATAAAAGTGGTGAAGCATTGTCTTCCACTTGAACAATTGTGGGTTTGAAACTGATGAAAACTTTAATCATCTTCACCAAAGAGTATAAATAGGTACTACCTGCCAGGTTGTGAATGATCTGGAACAACAGTGATGTATCTAGGGGTATGCAGGATGTGGGGGGAGGGGGCTGGGCACAAACACTGGAAATATATGAAGCCAAAAATTATGCTCAAGTATTTAAAAATCGCTTCATATTACATTATTTTTGTAGCTGGCTCCCACTATCTTAATCAATGATCCTCCATTTCATCTTAGCACCCCCATACTCCCCTCCCCACCATCAGCTCCATTCAAGACTGCCAGATATGCTACTGTTCTAGAAACAAGCAAAAAGGAACATCCTTCCATCTGTGATATACCTGCAAGCTCCCGCAATTAGGATTGCTGGAATATCGGTTTGGAAACGGGAGAACTTCATTTCAAAGCAAAATTTAATTTATTACCTATTGCAGCTATCTTGTTGTCATTCACCCAAACACCAGTATGTGGGGATGTTTCTCCCTGGATACTAAACCTCCGACACGTCTCTATGATGCATTTCTCAAGCTGACAAACATACCACCGCACACTCTTTTTAAAGTCACCGAGATATAAAATTGGGTATGCCACCAGCTGCCCGGGTCCATGAAACGTTATTAGACCACCTCGGTCTGTCTGCAGAAATTCTGCTCCAAGTTTCTTTAAACGTTCCTCTTCCTGCTTTGGATAGTCTTTAGTCCTGATGCCTATGGTATAGACTGGATTGTGCTCACATAGTATTAGGGTGTTTGAGCATGCTTTATAGGATTTCTTGTTGTCAAGACTGTTTTTAATATTCGTTTGGATTGATTTCTGAATGCTGAGAGCTGTTGTGTATGACACACGACCAAGATTGCATACCCTCACCAGAGGGTGACTGGCTGTCATCTGCAAGAGAAATAAGGAATGCATGATAACAAAACTGTACTGTAATTTTGATTATAATCTTTTTATAAATAAACAATATACATTCTTTGTCAATTGATAAGTGTTGCATTTTAAGTAAATACCTTACAGATCATAGAGTGCTTCACTCAGTAGCATATCCAGAGGTGTGCACACCCCCCAAAAAAGCTCTCGCCTCTCCCTCCCCCAGAAAATTCTCGAAGCAAAAAAATTATGTTCAAGTAGTCTAAAAATCACCTTATTTAGTGATCTAGCACCCCTCACTTAATCATCGAGCCCCACCCCCCATTTCAAGACTTCTAGATATGCCACTGGCTTCCCTAAGTCTGCATTGCAAACAACCAATAAAATATAAATACAAATTCTAGAACCAACCAACAACCAATAGAATGATAAGTAATGAAAATGCATAAACAGTTACAGACCAATTGGATCTAAATCCTCGAAAAAGTTTTCTATAGTATTCAATCGCTGTATTTTATTATTATGTGTACGGAGGTAGAATAACCCATCCATAAGTCACGGCACCATTGTCTGAACTGCTATGGACATGGTCTGTGATTACTGTAGCAGTCATAAAGAGACACTTGAACTTAATTAAACTAAACTAAAACCAAATATTTGATAATTTTTTTTTTTTTGGTACATTTTCATTTGTTTTGGTTTTTTCTTCTCTGTTGTTGTTAAGCGCCACAAGGTTGTGTCAACGTGAGGCGCCATATAAATCCAGAATTATTATTATTATGTATGTCACATGACCGGCTGTAAACAAACATCGCCGAATTTGTCTACTGGGTTCTTTAAGTGCACACAAGCCAGGTGTGTACAGTACACTCGACCTCCATTGCAAGTCCTTATCTGAGACGACATGGTTCTACCAACCAAGCCAAGCAAAGAGCATTTCAAACCAGTGCCAATGTTATTGTTAAGGCTGTATTATTAAGTTTTTGTAGTGGCACTCGTGCCTTACCATAAGTCCCCTCGACATTACAGTAAGCACTGAATTTTAAAATGCATCTTTGTGATTGTCACAGCCAGTGCTGGAAAAAGTGCACGACCAGCGATTGGAAGCATTGACCATTACCCCGGAGGCATTTTAGAAAAAAAAAAAATTTTTTCCTTGTTTTTTTTTGTTACACATCACAATTTAATGCATACAGGTAATTAAATCTGATATTTATGCTTGCTCTAAACCACTAAATGTACTACTGTTTCGTAATTGTGTGATAACAGTTGGTGCTGGAGGCATTTGATCAAGATAATTTTCATGGTTGGAGGCACAAAAATATTTTTCCAGGCCTGGTCTCAGATGACCCCACCAGGTAACATTTTTATGAACTGACCCATGCTAGCAATACAAATGGCAGACATATGTACAGTACTTTGACAGACCCCCATTGCACCTCCCAGTGAGTTATTATTACGGCCTACCTGTAGGGCTTAGTCACCATTGCCATACTAGACCTAGGCCTACATACTTATAGTAAATTAGACCAAAAAGTTATTTACAAATTTATTACAAATATTAGAAATACTGCTAGGCCTAAGCCTAGATATGGAACGGTTAGCCTAGGAATAGGCCTAAACTAAAGCCTCCATTAGCCTAGCCCTACTACTCTAGCTAGCCCAGGCCCAGCCTAGCATATCTAGGCCTATATGTGCAGTCTCTAGAGCGTTTGGGACAGCGGCCAGGCTTAGGCTAGCTTAGCCAAAATCAATCCGGTCTAAACATTTTTAGGCTACTTTAAATACTTTTTACTACGCCTACTACAATTAGAAATACAGTTACTGCACTGCATTACCACGTGTTCCCTCACAGAATGTGTGCTGTACTATACAAAAATAAAAACTACAAACAAGCTTCCTGGCCTTGTGTTTGTTCTCTGTCGAGCTCCTCTCGTTGTGTGTCATGTGATCACTGAAGCGTAACACGTTTCCACCGGACAAAACACACCGGACAAGTTACTCTTTGTTCATTCATGCATAACTTTGTTGTACGCCACCTAAAACTCTGTATGATTTCATATTCTATACATAATACTCTGCCTATGCAGTAACTTTATTTAATAAGAAAGTATAATACATACTCCAAGTATTGAAATACACGCCATCGTTTTGGGATTCAATATTTCGACATTAATTATGTCATCATCAGGAATTGGAGTATGTATTATACTTTTTTATCTGAGATTAATCAGTGGACCTTTCGGTTATTTAATAAAGTATAGCAAGCTAATAGTGAACAAAAGTAAACTATTATTATCCTATCTAAACAAGTACGGTCACTTAGTTTCATATTTAAAAATAAAATTGAGTTATCAAAGTATATCCTTTACAAATGGACTCCTTTACTGAGTTCCGTTTCTCTTTTAAGGTTTTGCTCCATGTAATGATTTCTCACAATACCGTATTTCGAATAAACGCCCCACTTTGAATAATAACCGCCCCCTCGAATAAATGCCACCCAGAGCCTCATTTGGAATAAGTGTCTCCCTAGTCAAATAAATTCCCCGGTGCGTTTATTTTTTCCTCCTTTCTTAACAAAACTAATGGAAACAACATAATTCTTAACACATACTATAATGTTCTAAACCAGCAGCATTACATTTTTTCTAAAATGGATCTATAAGTCTTTAGGATCACGCAAATAACACATTTTATTTTATTTTTTAAAATTTTATTCAATTTCCAGGTAAATCTATTACACAAAGAGATACAAAAAAAAAGACAAAACAAAAGCTCTAGCTGAAAAATAAACAGTACCCTGGGGACTGCCAAAAACGTAAAACACTATCTGAGTGGCTCTTCTAATACTGTACTTCAAACAAGCACAGATAAAGTAATGATATACAAATACATTTTTTACGGTAATTATATGTTGTTGTTCATTTACAGTGAAATTAAGGGGCGTTTATTTTACACCAAAATCGAATAAACGCCTCCCAACTCTCCCTCAGAAACTCTTTTCAACAATAAACGCCCCGAGACCTTTATTTGAATAAATACGGTAATTCTGTACTGTGATAACTGAATTTTCTAACATAGCGCCCTCTACAAAAACATGTTTCTTAGCTTTTCTTGTTTGGCGGTTTCTGGTTCTAGTCATAGAGCTATTCTTATTATAACTCTATGGTTCTAGCGGTTCTGGTAGTTGATCATTGCGTTTATTCATAATTTAGATTTACTCATCTAAATAATACCACCTTGATTTTGCAGTGTTTGCTGGTAACATTCATACACTTCATACAAAGTGAGATGATAGCAAAAAAACAAAGTCGTAAGGAAGTATCCAGATCTAATGATGGAGTGAATATAATGATGGGAATAAAATTATACAGTACAATAATAAAATAAACCAGAAAAATGTAAATATGTATATCTGATTCGAGTAAACTGGAACAAATAGTGTGACACAAAGAAACAAATATCCTAAGTAGTATCAGACTTCGTTTCTTGCAAGCATAACAGATTGGACAAAAACTGCACTCGCTATATTCCAGTTTGAAGTCCACAAATTTATCAAAAGTAGACTAATCATGAGCTGTAATGTTTTCAAGACGTTAGATTGCTGATATCCGTTGCTCCTTGCGGCTCTTTTGCTCAAATTTTTAATCATCATTAGGCTTAATTTTCTTGTTTTATGATGTACCGTACTTTCATGTTAAAGGTGGAACTCGCGCTTTTTAATTTCACTTCATATTCATATCAATGAAGTACAGTAGCGATGTATACTAGCCATATCCATGGTACATCGTAGCACAAAACAGGTACAGTACTCACCTTTCCCTTGAACGTTTGCTCTTTTTGTTTCGTCCAGGGATAAATCAAAATGGTACTCTGCGTGTCGGGTTAATTGCTAGCTTCCAGGTACAGTATAATTATATTGATGGCCATGTGGGGTGTCTATAAAACGAAGACCCTTGATAGTTTAACAAACACATGCAATTTGGATTTTGCAACAGCCTATGTACAGTATATTAAAATAAGAGAGAAAAATAAGGGTTTTCTTTTTGGGGTCTTGGGATTTTGGGGTCTGCCGTCTTCGTTTTTTCCGTATATGTTTCCTAATTAAATTGCCTTATTGTAGATTTATTCAATTTTTTTAATGTGTTTGTGGTGTATTTGTGATGTTGTTTTTAATGTTTTTCTCCCCTTTTGTTAAACTTAAATTTTGAATTTTGATTGAAATAAAGTTCTTCGTATTTCGTATAGACACCACACCATGTGCTCACTTCTTTCTAGAATTTAGATGGCCACCATCGCTTTAGGTATTCTGATTAAAGATGATCCCTGTGTTTTAAGCACGGAAGATAGTCTGTGAATACGTCTTTCAGAGTTTGAGATGACCAACAGTGTGTTGGCACCTGACCAGTGGCGGCGCCACCACGCTAGGAGGGGTGTCGGGATCAAATTTCCCCGACAAGATCAAAACCGACCAGAGCCAAAGGGGCCCAGGAATCTTCAGTCGGGTTGGGTCGTAAGAGCACTTCAGATGCAATTTTCACAACATCCTTCCACTTTTGTCTGTTTTCAAGTTTGCCTTTCCAACTTTTGCATCACCATTTTTTGTCCATTCAGTGATGTTGTTTATCCGGACAATAATATGGACTTGAAATTTAGTTTGTGTAACCAATTTTAGAGTATCGCACTCTATAAATTTTTCCTCCCTGCAAATCGCTTCTTTTTTCACCTCCGGGGAGGAGGGTGCCTTTACCCACAGTCCTCTACTGGCAAATTCACTACTGCTGTGCCACCTTATGTTTTTTGGGCAAATTATTCTTTAGATGACACATTAAGTGATGATCAGTGTATCTCAAAGAAACAACAATTGATAAAAAGTACAGACTCAAGAAATAAGGAACAGAAAACAATCATCTCTACTGTAGTACAAAATGTTTATTTACAGCCTAAACCTTCTAGAAGCATAAAGAAAATAACAAATAAAGGAAAAATGAACGTTTGTTAGGGTAGGTAACTGCAAGTACCAACATAAATATGAAATCATTACTTAAATACATTCCAACAAGTTCCTGGATATCACAAGGTTGATTCTCATCTTCAGATTTTATATATTTTAAAAATTTGTAGGACCATTTTTCATCAAGGTACATTCATTATGCTGATTCATCATTTTTAAAATAAAATAATTAAAAATAATGATTAAAAAGTTGGAAATAATGTTGCGTTTCTTTACTTAAGTGGAACTGCCACTTCCAAGTTGTGTTCATAAGACCAGTTTTTTTGCGGGGGAAAAAAAAAACCATAACATAAATTGTTTTGATTTCTACTAAGAATTGTTACTAATAACAGCAACACACAGATTTTATATGAAATATGACTCTAATTTGACTATTGTTACTAATTGGTGTTATTTATGTTTCTTTCATAATCTTTAATTGCAGACTTAAAAATTGCTGGCTGTACGAGAAGCACTTGTTAAGCGTGTTTGCCCCAAGGCGTCGTATGTGCTTTGCGATAATCCTAAAACAGGCGTACGCATTTTCCTAATGTATGCCCATCAATAACTCCTTGCAGAATTCTGTCATAGAAAAATGACACCATGTTTCGATAGACCTTTGGGAAACGTACAATGTTCAGCAATCAATATTGAATAGAAAAAACATTTTTTTCATATTAGGTATTACATAAGAAACGGATTTGTAACGTTCCTTACTTATATGCAGTATGGCAATGATTCAGATAGTACTGAAATCTTACAATTAAAACATCTTCACTTTTCATTTTTTACACAAAATATTTTTTAACAAGTTAATAAAGCAATAATCAATTGACAATATTCATGAGTACAAATTTCGAATTGCAAACCCACGTCACCGGTATAATAAATAAGCAAAATGCTAATTAAACTTTCAGTAAAATGGTAATTAAATTTAATTTTTGTATCATATGAAAAATTTACCTTTGAAATTATGTAAAATTCTGAATTACAAACACTGTATTATTAATGGTAATATTAACATTAAGAATAGCAACTCCCCAAGTTCCAAACTGTGTAGCTATATTGCAAAATGGTAATAATAACTACCCAAGTCCCCAAGTAAAAGAAAGTCATACATATAAATATATGCAAAATATTTGGTAAAAGGGTGTTTTAAAATTTGTTCAAAAAAATATTTGTGTACTCTTTATGTTTAGTTAGTTTTTGAGAGAATAAAGTTAAATACAGTAATCAAATAAATCAAGGGATAAAGAAATATACTGTAATCATAAAGTAAGTAATTATATATATTATATACATGTACATAAAAGAATCAATGAGTACAACATGAAAAAAATTACTAGTCTGAGCAGTAACACAAGACTTAAAAGTTTGCTCATAAGTTACATAACAGTTAAAATCCTCATATGAGGAGCAATAGGGCTTCATGTGCTCATATAAGCAATGACCTCATTATGTACTTATACCAATTTATGAGCTAACAAGAGCAATAATGTAATGCTCAAATTGCTCATATGAGCAATAATGTTAACATGATTATTAAGTTTGTAGGAGCAGCAATTTAATAACACAAAAGCATATTTAGCAATAAACAGCAAAAACAGGTCACTATTACAGCTGATCAAATCTGCATCGACGCACGGAAAATGTACAAGTTTGCATTTGAGTTCTATTTTAATCGCTTAATGTTTAATACAACATTCAAGCACAATAAATCAAAGCCTAAAACATTTTTTCTAACATGTTGAGACACATACTAAAATTTTATTTCATAAGTTTGTTAAATATTGAATAAAATGTAATGTTTATAATTGCATATTTATTGGAAGATATAATGCTTATTCAAATTAAGGTGACAACCAATCATGATCAAATATTACTGTTTTTTTTTTTAAATCTTTAAACACATGTGTTGCTGGAATATGCAAATTAATCATGCCTCATCAACCTCAATGTATTACAGTATAGTATATACAAATTTCCTTTGATAGATTTGGTCCAAATTAAATTCTGCATAATAATTTGCATAAATTAAATCATAAGTTGGATGATACCATGAATAGAAACACAATTTTTAATTTGAAACTTGATTTTAGTTAATTCAGTACGTTAAATAATTATGTGTTGATGTTATTGGTACAAGAATTCTAATTCAAAAAATAAATTAAAATCATAAACGCATTTAATAATAAATACAATTCTACTAGTTATTTTTTTGAAGCATTCTATTATTCTTATTAAATTAAAAACAATAGGCATTATTATCGCTGAATACATTGCTGTTAAATACAATTCAATTTGTGAATGCGAGTATCACAAACATAATTACAACTATAAAATAAAAAGACAAAACAACTACAAAACACGTACATACACATACAAAGAAACCCTCATCATAGATCTCCACCCCAGGGGTGGGAATCATTTTTTAGTTGTACTGTACTAAAATTTCCAAAGACTTCTTACCAACAATATACATCAACAATATCAAGATTTTGCTATTTGAGTTTTTTTTTTCTGTAGACCTTGGTAGGATAAATTGCTCCAATTTAGGTTCAATTTGCAAACAGGCAACACTTGAACTATGTTTTTTTTTTTATTGTTGATTTATTTAATACTTGGTAATTCCTATAGTCATTAGTTGGATATTATTTTTCATCTTTTAAGTACATTCCCTACACTAACTACTGCCCTCTATAGAGAGGAGTGTCTCCTGGCGAGGTTTTTTTTTTTTTTTTTACAGTGAAACAAGATTTGAACAAACTAAAGCAATTGAATGAATCACAATCATGTGAAGAAAAACCCTACAAAAATATTTTTATTAAAAAAAATTTGTTATTGAATTGGAAGAATTAAAGTAGATCAGAAGACACCCTTGTGTACTACAATATACTTTAAAAGTTTAAATTTTGACTTTTGGTACTGCATTATTGCAACAGGGTATTGTTCATACATTGGCTTGGTTTAATTTTCAGTTGAATTTCTTAGTAATTGGAGATTTTGCTTTGCACAATTCTATACCAAAAAACCATATATTTATTGCAATAGGAGATATCTACTTAGGAAAGAATTATCATAAATCTCAATCATTTACTTGTAAAAAATAATAAGTACAGCAATTCAGTTTGACCAACCAAACCATTTTTTCAGCTACTAATTGGGATTAATTTCTCTGATTATAAATGGAACAAATACACATCAGTGGAGTACCTATTAAAACACACTCCTTTCTCATTTTAAATATGGACATTTTTTTGCATTATTTGTAGTCTCCAGAATTTATAATATTTTTAACCATAAGGGATTTTTTTGTGTCACGACAATACAACCTAAAATAAAAAATAGCGTTACCTACCACTTAAAATAATGATATATAAAAATATCAAATTCCAAACTGACATATAAAAATACTAAATTATTTACAATTACACTATCAGACCCTTTATCAGTATAATATCTAGCCCTGGAGTCTGAACACCACAACAGGATCCACTATGGAGTTTACTTTTTTTCCTTTTAAAACATAATCTAGTGTACAAAAGGCACAAGGGAAGTGGTAAATACATGTAACCTACACATGCACATAACCATTAGCACACAAACATGCAATTGACACGTGTATTGTTACTATCGGCAATGTTAGTATAAAGACTAAATTGTCATAATTCATTCAAACATTGCAAATCTTCAGAAAAAATAATTTACAACAAAATTCAGAATCATTGAATACCAGTGAAAAATACACTCACTGATCCCATAAACAAACAAAACAAAATGTTTACATCACAAAACAATTTCTTATTTAAAATTAATATTTAAATCAAATAAAAATACAACAATTCCTCAGACATAACACAAATCCATCTTATTTTATGTAAACGGAAGATTTTTTTTCTTTGCATCAAGGTTCATAAGAGATTATAGTTAACTTGCACGCTATTTTAAGACTGCATAGCTAATTACCTAATCTAAATAAATTAGCATAAAACACAACAGGACACCTGCTATTTTCATCTGATTTTGGGGTACAATTCTTGACAGTTTTCATCTTTACATACATTTCATAGTTACGATTACTATTTTTTATTTTACAATAAATTAAATCAATTATGGTAATCCTAATAAGAGCAATTACAATATAATTATTCATACAATTATTTTTATAACAAATATAATTCTGATAAAACATTAAAATTATAATTATCATGCAATAATTAATATATTATATATTAATTATATTTATAAAATTATTTTATAACAATATTGTAAAGCTCTATTGGAAGTGTCCTACATTTATAAGAACTGATGTTTAATTGTTATTTATTATTATTGCTAGTGTTTGGAAGAATAGATTATGTGGACAGCTTGCAAATTATGTTACTGATCAGATTGACAAATGGAAGAAAGCAAACATGCATTATTTACAGGACTCTCGAATTCAATGGACGCTGTTGAACATGAAATTAACCGTATGTAGAGTGCAGCACAAATAACAACCACAGAATGGTGTACAGTTAAAAATTATTTTATTGTAAAAGACTATTTCTTCTTAAACCGCATTCAATTTCATGCACTCTTCAGTTTTTGATGTGTTGGCATACCAACTTTATAAATAAAAACAGAACATCAAGGCTTTATTGATTATTGATTGTTTATGAACAATTTCTATCACATGGTGAAAGCAAGCCATACATGTAAACATCATCCGGTCCAAGAATTTGAATGTTCCAAAAAATATCCATATATCAATACAGCTAAGTAGTTCAAGAAACTTTTAAATGAAGTTTAAAATAAAAATTCAGTACCTTCAACTGACAGAAAACAATTGAAAATGAATTGAATAAGATTTAACTAATACCAGAAACAAAAATGACCAAATATAATTTTGGAAAACATCCTGAAAAAAGAAAAGAAATAAGAATTTGTAAGGTCTGTTAATAGATCCATCTTTGAAAAAATACAGTAGCAATCAAAGACCGGTTTTTCCAAGAAATCAAAGATACTTCACTGTTCTTATGCAATCTAAAAAAAACATGAGTTTGGGGGTAAATAATTTCCAAGAAATCAAAGCTTAAAGATGGGGGAAAAAGAAAAAAAAAAGTTTTTCTAAGAAATCAGAGCTCAAAGAAAATGGATATTTAATCACAAAAAATGGAGACTTCAGTATGATTAGCTGCCTTCCCAGCTGGATTAGGAAATAAAGAAATTGGCTTTGGTTGTGTGTGATGGTATGCAGTTTCCATAAGTGTCACCCTCCTGCTCCAAAATATGAAGTAGTTGTCATGATGCAAACCATATGGTTTTTGCCTTGGGTGAGTACAACTCAAGGTCTCAAGAAAGATTACAAAATTGAGGTGTCTGCCTCAGTAGCCAAAGGAAATTTCCACTAAAGAAATATTTCTCTTGTTTTCATACATTTATCTGTGAACCTTTTTGATTGCACACAAACAATTGGCAACATTTCTGGAAAATTTACATAGCGAAAATAAAACAAAATTTGGGTCGGATTTCATTCTTTCCATTGTGTTAGAACTTTGAATTCAGATATGGTCGATTGTAGGCTAGCTAGTCTTAAATCATTCATCAAGTTAAAAGTTATACATTAATTATTTCTAGTGAACAATGTACAATTATTAAAATAATTACTAAAGAAATTACAAGACATTAAAAACAGATTTTATTGTTCTTCACACATAAAGCATCATTAAAGTTATTGAAGATAGGGGTACGTTAGTGCAAATTTATACAGCATTTTAATGCACGCAATTTCTTAATATGAAATTGGTGTTAAACTTGGATTAAGTTATATTTTTTTATATCAGAGTCAGTAATATATTAATGAATGATTTGGGAATAACATAGATTATCTATGTACCAAAAACTATTATTTTGAAACGTCCTTCCATAAATCAAACGCAAATTTCTTTGACAAATTTCTCTCATTTATTGCTGTAAATTATCACTGAAAACTTGAATTCTGCAGTATCGTAAAGGTCTCACTATAAGTAACAATCATAATATCGAAATATGGAATAAAATATGAATATGGGAAATGGTTTGCTAATCTTTAAGGTTTTAGGAGTTGAAATTCTGCCATGTTTTATTGAGGCGTTGTTTATGGCCTCGAAGGCGGCTGCAACTTGCATACACGATTTTAATGATTAATTACTGAATGGTGTTTAGATCTTTTAGTGCTTAAACAGAAGTAGACGTTAACTTAAGCATGGAACATTGTCATATTTATACCGTTTATTTATGACTCTGCCTTAAGTGTAGTTTTCTTCACGGCTTACTAAAACAGACCAATGCATGTGTTTAATAATTAATTATAAAGTTTAATATTTATTTTTACGAAAATGACCACGAAAAGGGAAAGATGTTTGGAATAAAAGTACAAATAATAATAATAATTAAAAAAAACATTTCTGTAATCATGGAAAGATTGACTGCTGGTATAAAAAGATAGTTGAAGGTGAAAAAAAATGAAGACTGGAGAAAGTTTTAAAGTAAAATATTGCAAACAGAGTGAAGAAAAAAGAAAAAAACAAATTGTAAAAGAGAGTAGAGAAAGACAAAAGCATTTTGTTAAGATTGAATGTAAGTAGTAGAACTTGTAAAGAAAATTTTAATGGATAGCAAACAGTTGAAAGTTTAAGAAATACACAATATTGGAAAGATTACTGTAAATCATGGGAAGACGGAGCAAAATTTTAAAGAAAATTGTAGTGTTGGAACCAGTAGAAAGTAAAATACTAATACGAAAAGAGTTGAACTAAATTTAAACATAAAACAACATCTGAGTCCTGCCTGTCATTTGTTTTTCTTTGCTCCATATTAAATGTGGAAGCGATACTCGAATCAATAATTGAGAGCCAGGTATTACTAATTAACAACTGGATGACACCATTTTGATACATTCTGAATTAGACGAAAGAAATTTCGTACATATGTATAATCCTTGTATAAAGTTAAAATACAATATTTTTGGCTCCGAATATCAATATTGAAATTCTGTACTGATATTTTGTAAATATCTTATACTGTATATCATACACCATAAAGTAAGCGAAAGGCTTTCATATTAATAGATTGACTTTTAAAAAATCTATCAACTATGATGCCTTGCAGAGAAGGTATAACGTTGTTTATTCCGCTTATCCACATATTTATACGATACATAATAACTTAAGTCCTTAAGTTCAATGTTATCTAACGCAGTTTATTATCTAGCGCAGTTCACTCTAAAAAGCATTGCTGTTTACTTCTTAGTCGACTGGATACCATGGGTACATCATATCAAGTTTCAAGTGTGACGCAGTTGATGTGTTACAATGCTAAATAGACTTGGCCATGCACAACAGATGTGAGAAGCAGAATCACCATCATCCAACTTCTCATCCACCTACTGCCAACACTCCACCCATATATGGTCATCATTCAGTCGCATCAAGATGTCACAGGTCAACTGAATCTAAGTTTTCTCCAAGGAAACTTCTAATTGCAAATCAAAGTAGAGCAGACTGCCTAAGCCTAAAGGTACAATAGGCCATGCTAGTACATAAAACGCAATGAGACAAATTAAGAAAATTTGGTAAAGTATCAGATATTAATTTGATGTAAAGTATGAGCAAGAGAATTATAAGGATGACAACACTTATTTTTACAGTTTTCAAAAAAACTACCTACTCATTATTAAAAGTTGTTTAATTTTGACTTCCTAAGTTGGATGTTAGTGGCACCTATGTGCTCCCATAGATATCAGATTTAAGAGCTGATGTTATTATAGGCAATGCTTGTGATTGGTTATATTGTTGTCATAAAACACCATGTCATCATCATGACAGCAGCTGGAAACCCATTATTATAGACCACAACTAAAACTTATTTTTTACTTCCACTGATGTAAAACTTTTTGTGGTAACAAATGAAAAAGGTGTTTAAAAAAATTGGAAAATGTTGGTTGGGCAATATTGTCAATGAAGAATGGTCGTTGATTAGGTTTAACTTTAATGGATTGTTCCAAAATTCCAAAAAAATTGTAAACAATTTTATAAAAGAAAAATAGCTGGTTTAGTGGTAAAAATATGATAGAATTGTGTAGATGAATGGGTTTGTTGAGGGCTAGATTTCATATTTACAGAAATGTTGATGACTTTGATACTGTTCATTGGCTAATATCTCATTGTTTATGGCAGAAGAAAAGTAACAACAGAAAGTTAATTACATGCATGGAAATTAAAGTTGATCTTATCATCGAAACTAGCGATGGTACTTGTGACCTTTCTGGAAGAAAGAAGCTGCAAAAAGGTCTTGAATTGGAGTCAAATTACAGACAACTGCACCTGGAAAACAGATCACATAATCAACAAGGTAACAGCTGGCAGGGGGAGGAAAGCTAATACATCAACTCTACATAAGCAGACAGTTTCCATATAACACTTTGCAACAGATAATAAGCATGTTGAAATATTGACACTCTAGGCAAATAAGAGTGTGAAAATGCAAATAGAAATGAGGGACAAAATATCATTTTCAAGGGATTAAATGATCAGTATTTAAAATGCAGATCTGTTTCTTAGTGCTTGCATTGCATAATATTTATCAACTCCTCCTTGCAAGCATAATTAATGTTGCGTAAATATTGCATTAATTAGTTCAATAGATAAATAAATAATTACCGAAAACAAAGGTCAAGATAGTCTTTCAAGGGCATACTTTTCAAGGTGATACAGTTCACTGGATGGAAATGATGAAAATAACAGGCTACCATACACACTTTTAATACTAACTACAAGATGAATCTAATAACTACAGAAAAAATCTATATTAGTACTATTGTTATTTAGTATTGCTGCTTCACATAGGCACCAAGTCCAGACGTCTATCCGTATAGCAAGTAACAACATCTGAAATGGAGTCTACATATTACCTGTAAATTTATTTCAAGGGTGATATGGTGGTATTAGTAACTGATATTACATTTAAAGCTAATTTTAGACTCAAAGCAGCTATTTCCAAGACATTTTTTGGATGGCTCACACTGGTTTTTTATGCCTGGAAAAACCCTATAATCTTGGGATTGGATATTATAAAGCATGTAGATTCATACAGATTTTAAACTCTTAAAATCAGAGTATGACACCATACTATTTTTTTCAATTGTTTATCGCCTTTTTTTTCCTTCAAAAATTGTCAGCACGAGGCTTCTTTAAAATGTCAAAACCCAAACGTTCCTTCAACATGGCTTCTGACTATCATCAGAAATTTGCAAAAAAGGAAGTTGGCCATTGTCTGATTAGGGGAGGAACACTAAACAAATCTTTAACTTGGCCTAACATACATATATAAAATTACAAAACATGACATTCCCACTTCAATAAGTGGTTAAGTATGAACAGTTATTACAAACAATTTTAACTAAATAAAGAAAAACAAGATCAATTACAATGTCTGGATGTACAAATCCATCAAAGAAATAAAACAAATAAAACTTCAGATATGTCAAAGGTTAATCCTAATTTGCATAGAAAATATATCCACAATCACTGAATGGATTCAGCTCAATTCTACATTTTAACAAGTAACATTAAAAATCATTTTATAAAACTGATTATGTCTGGTTGTTAAAATACCATTAATAATCAGCTTCAAATAATAATTAACGACCATATAATGTCTCTTCTCATTTTCCCCATATTTCTTATAAAATAGTATAATACAAAAGTAATTTTATTATAGGGATTTTTTTTTTTAAGTTACCCTATAACCATGTCAGGATGCTATCCATTTTGCTTGGTAACAGGTCCGCTTCCATGTCCGTCAAAATATCGGAATTAAACGGCTCAGGTAAACTGGGTAAATCATCATTTTCCATATTTATTTGCGTCGAATCTGGTGCTTCCATGGATGCTATGTCTACACTAGTACCTGGCATGGAGTCGAGGAACTCCGGTGGCATTCTGTGCGTGTTGTTATTGATGTGTAAATTTAGGTCGGGTTTCTTCTCAACTGTAAAAGCAACGGATATATAACATTGAAAACGATATGTATCTATGTTCGTTAATTCACTACCGCCATCCAGATATTAATGTGGTCACATGGCTTGGCAAACAGCGTATCAAGATAATTACAACTACATTCATATCTAGAATATAATTTAGTACAAAAATGAATTTAAACGTTAATGGCAATAAAATCCAGATAAAATTCATTATATCTTGCAAACTTTATATAAAATGTTACTATTTTATTTTAATAATATCTGGATCCAGATGAATTTTTCCAATAAATATAAGAGAATAGTTAAATAAATTTATCTGGTTTATGTATTTGACGATAAGTATAAATCAAACGTGATTAATGTTGAGATATCAAGCTTTCAGAGACGACGCAGCATACAAACTTTCTCACATGTTAAAGAGTTCAAGTTTCCAGTGAATCAAGACAGTCTCCTGAAAATGATGACGGCCTGTCGCACACAAGCAAAAATCTTCCGGACAAAAATCCACAAATTCATGATATTTGTATGTTTTTATTAGTAAAGTGTATTATCAAATTGTCTTTCTAACTTCACCTGGTGACGGGTATCAACACATGCACCATAGATTAGATGCGTTAAGAAAGTTCATTCAAACTCATCCCTTGAAAGTGGGACTCCTACAAAAACCAACTGATACAGCCTAGTAGACCGAATCCGATATTGACAGAAACAAGATAGCAACAGGCGACGTTGTCCATAACTGTAACAAGGTAGACTTGCCAGCCCAAAACCAGCCTACTTTCACTAATTTTAATTAGCATAATAATGTGGCAGTATTAATGTATATTTCAGAAGCTGTACAGTAATACTAATTTGGCAATAGCAAGTCCATGCCAGTAAATGACCCATCATTTTAAAGCTTATAATGTGGAGAATAAGAATACATATTCAAAGCCAATTTTCTTGTTTTGGTCATTGATGTTGGTTTTGGTATGGCATGACCTAAGAAATTTCTAGGATTTGAACCCGGTACACTAAAAAGAGAAGATGGGCACTTTCCACCAAACCACAAATACACCTGGGGCTGGATTTATCAAACTAGAAATCAGCTTAAATTCATTTTCAGTCCATTTTTATGCTTTTAAGTCAGATTTATCAATATTGCTTAGCCCAAAAATTGCTCAAACTTAAAAAGTCAATTGTACGCATGTGCCATCTAAGACAATTTTTAAGCTAAGATTTTTCTAAAATGGCTTGATAAATCAACTTAAGATTATTTGCTTAGGGACATCTTAACTTTTTTGACTTAAGACACTTGCTAAGCTGAGATTGATAAATCCTGGGACAGAAAATTAGGAATACTGACTCACCAGTGTCTGTCTCCATTTCATCTAAGTTGGTGATGATGCCATCTGGAGTTCTCGGATGACTGTAATTGCTCATGCCGCATCCACTGTCTCCACTTTCCTGCCGGTTGTGTCCTAGGAAGGGATCCAGTCCAGCCGTGCTTCCTGTGTTCACTTCATCATCATCATTAATTTCTCTTCGAATCTGGATCTCCTTGAATAAAAAGGAGAGATATGATTTTTAAATGTAAAAAATGTTTTCATGCAGTTTAAATTAAAAACCTCTAAGCCAATTTTTTTTTAAATCCACTTTTTTTTAAAATTTTCGGATAATTATATCATCATTTTGTAATATACTTTATGGCCTGTATTTACTGTACTGTCTTTGAGATTAATAAAAAAAACCAAAAAATCTGAAAGAGATGTACAGTGGTACGAACTGAAATGAAAATATGGATTTAGACTAAAGGAAGGAATCGGACTCTCTAACATCTAGAATACTACTAATATTTACAGAAAGCAATAGAATGATTAAGCAAACAAAACAAAGTTTATTGAATCTACCTAAGAGAAAATGATTGATATCTCGTTACGTTTGTATTGTACATGTAACAATGCTGACAACTACTGGGTTTGTTTTTATAGAGTTGTGAGTTCTAATGAAGCTGAATTGATTCTTCAGCCATCAAGAAAAGATATTCCATTCATTGAATAAAAAGTCTCTCAATAGTCACATAGATTGTGCAAGTAGAAATGAATAAACAATCAAACAAAATTGAAACACACTTTTGTTTATAAGAACACATTTCATAAGAATCTATAAGACTGAGGCTGAAATTGCTTTAAAAAATCAGAACAAACTGAGGCTGAGGTAAAATCTCAAATAAGGTTTCAATGGAAAAACCTAAAAAAAACCAACAAATCAGGCTAGCCATACTTAAAATATTAATTAATCTCTAAAAAGTTTATAACATTAATGTATATCTATTCCATTAATGTGATCAGATACGATCTAATCTGTCCCTGTGTCTTTCTGACAACAAGAGGGTCACTAAATTTATGGTGCAGTGTAAAATACGAACAAAATAAGAACAAAATAACATTTTGGGCCTGAAATTGGCAAAAAAAATAAGAACACCGAGTCTGGGCAAAATTTGAATGTTTCTTATACAAAAAGTGTAATATACTGTACATTAATTCACTTTCCCTTATTAGCATTTCTACAAATGTTATTGCTGCGAAGCAGCCAATTCATATTCTTGACAGCAATTTGACCTCTGAAAGGTAATTGTTTGTCAAAAAACAAGGGCCTAAGACGACTGAAAAGCGGAGTTTCCTTCTCTCGTTCTGCCGGGTAAAATCAATTACTTTAGGCGACCTTTGTAGACTAACCTACACGTACCAACGTCCGCATGTCGCGCTAGCCTTATCCTACTCTAGG
>NW_022746555.1:66060-81634 GCF_011630105.1 Anneissia japonica
TATTCATTTTCACTTGACTCGCATAAATAATTTTGTTCGAAGAACATTTATATGCAGTTGTACTTCGCAGCACTTCACTTGCAATTTGCAATTTCTAGTTCCAAGTAATATACATAGCACTCAAATAAAAACCACTAAAAGTCACACATTTCTAAGATGTGAATTGCTCCTTAACAGTCACTTACTATTTACAGTTAAATGCATTGTAATTTTTCTTTTCCGAGATTAGCTATTTCCTTTGCAGTCTAACCCTTAGGCATAGGCACCAGCTCCCACTGTGGGAGAAATGCTAGGATGTTAGATTTCGAACCTTTGACCTTATTCTTTTTTAATCACCTATTGTAAAAGTATTTTGTGTAGTGCTTAAAGTTATCAACCAGCTATCGTGTGTGACCAATTCTCAAACGATTGAGCACACTTCAGTGCTCAAAAAACCTCTCATTTCTGGGCAAGTGTGCGTGCATTATTTAACTGTATAATGAATTCAACTCTATTTTATATTGTGTTTTATTATATTTCAATCTACAATACCCTATGCATAATTTAATGAACAATAGCAGCGAATTGATCAAGCCACGGTTCGCTTGATTGTTACAAAAACCTGGCAAGGCCAGAGAGAGCTTAGCTTTGTGTTCTATACCATTTGCTCTAAATTGCTCACCTAGCGTCAACTCGACACAATACAACTTTTCTTTTCGGAGGCCCTCAGGTGTTGTGAATACCCAACAGAAGATATACAACACTGCTACCTCTATAACAGGCAAACTAGTAAAAACATAATATTAAAGTTATACCGAACAAATAGGAACTATTAGCCACACACTCAAAACCAACATCATTTACTATCAGTTAAATTGAAGAAAATAATGTAATTTCATATAAATTTGATAGGCTTTGGATAACTAGGCCAGCCTGACATCCACGCAATAGCCGCTTACTAATACTACAAAGAATTACAGTTACTTTTGTAATAAACCTGAAAAACAAACTGTTTAATGTTCCTGTACATTAAAGCAAACAGAATTTATTTCTCACTCAGGAACAAATTTCAGAATCTAATTTCATGTAGTAAGTATGACAATAATAACAGAGTATCGACCGCTGTATTTTTAAATTTCATCTCTTAGACTAAATCAATAAGCTACAATAATTAATCATATGAAGACTGTCGATGAACTATTATACATTGTTATATATTTTAATTAGCACAATTAGGCCTACATCACGTAATACATAAACTAACAGAATCGGAAATTTGAACAATAATCTCGCTTGATTTCGCGTTGATTGTGATCAAGAAATGAAACAATTGCTTCATTTGTTATTCATTCATATTAGAAATTCTAATGAAGAAGGTAAGCAGGTCCTAAAATATTTCACAATACAGTACAAACAACTTTTTAGATCAAATAAATAAGCTACATTAATTGATCATATAAAATAAGGTTTACTTTGTTTAATGTTATATTGTGTTTTAATATTGTCCAAGCAAAATCGAAGGCAATAACAATGAAATTATTAAAAATAATAATACAAAAGGAATACAAGGCCCAAAAATAACAAAATAATAAAGAATAATTAAAAACAAATTTATAATTCAATTATGTAATACACAAATTTACAATTTAATTCTGAAATATAGTAACCAAAAGAATAAATATTAGACAATAATCTTGAATATTTTTTTATGTCATCATCATCATCATCATCATTATTTAAAGTTTTACATATTTATTTAACAAATCAAAGCCATAATATTCACTTAAAATAAACTAAATTATAATAATTACTTACAAATGCAAACATTATCATGAAACAGGATGTAAAAAATATACACAGGGAAGGAAAACCGAACAATGCAAACAAACTAACTATTGTACTTTTATTAGGGTGAAAAAACTGTTATAGCAATAAAATGAATCAGAAAAAGAGAGCAAATTCCAAAGGCACTATATAAGTATACATTAAAGAAATAAAACACAAGATCAGTGTCTATAAATAGTAGGCTAAACTTAAGATAGGTTTGTATAATACAAGTATGAAAAATTCTAGCTACCAGCCAGCGACCTACATGTTAACTAAGTCCTAGTGACATATAAGGAAGTAGTAAATAATTTGGATTATACTCATTGCAAACTCATTAAGTCCTTATTATTTGTTAACAATTGAGGTCTGTTTGCGTGTTAAACAAGGGTTATAAACAGAGAGCATAAAGCCTTTCCTTTGCTATACACTTACCAACTCCTTTTCCTACAACTTACCGACAGAAGCAACTTGACTCAAAAGGCCTAACACGATGTCTACCAATTGGCAATTGTTGCAATACCATCTATAAGATACTATAAGTTACTGTCTTATTTCTCAGTTTGTTAATTATATTTCTAACAAAGGCAATCCATACACTGTCTAGATAAATACAAGTTCATATTGGATCCTTCATGCTTTAATATCTTTATTGGGCTTGGTGAGTGGGAGAAGAAAATTTGAGACCCTTCATGCTTTAAAATCAAGTATTCTGATTAAAGCACATATTTTGTCCTAAGATATTGCATAATTTGTATGGGATTCCGATTGTATGATTATGATTGTTATTATTTTGATTTTACTTACTTACATATATATGATTATTTTTTTATATTTTTTCATAAATAAACATTGTAAATTATACATCCATCTAAAATGGTTATAAGGAACACCGATTCTATGGTACACTTTTATAATTTCTTATTTCTCATTGTTTATTTATTTTTTATTTATGATTGTTTTTTATATTCTTACATAAATACACAGTAATACAATAATACCATCTATACTAATTAATTAGGTTAAGATCCTTGCCGTCCAAATCCTAGGGATCTATTCCAGGATTTGTCCTCAGCACAAATACAGACAGCTCCACTCGTTCTAAGCCCTGTAGACTTAGGGACAACTGCCTCTACCTATAAGACTTATGTAGACTTTGTTAAATAGAGCATCGCAGTCCCTGCTTTTATCTAATTGGCTAGTACAAGTCTCAATGTTTGATGTGAAATAATCATTTTATTTAATCAATAATTCATATTGTAACAAAATTATGAGGGTAAACATAATTATTAATTAATAATTCCAAGTTTGTCGATATTCTAACTATATGCAGAGAATGTTTTAATCTATGTCTTATCAAAATGTATTATTCAAATGTAGATCTCCAATCTGACATCTCTTTTTAAGGACAAGAAATTTTGAATTTTAAATCTTGAATATATTACAAGTTACTATTTTATAAGTTATTATATTTAATCTTCTTTATTGAAATATAACTTGCAATATTTTCATTTTTATATATCATTAAAAAATTATCTAGAAACTTCCAATTTCACATCTTATTTGCAACTAATATTTAAACAATTTTTTACCAATAACTTTTTTTTACTTACTCCAGTCCTTTGTCCTTTTCTCTTAAGCATTCACAAACCAATAATAATTTTCTCTAACCTTTAAAATTATTAAAATATTTGGTGTACTCCTGTAATGTAAGCTCCTTACATATATTTTTTCTAAATAGTTTGTCTTCATCAACTTCAAGTATAAATTCAAGAACTACTTTGTTTCATACATCAGAAAAACTATTAAATTGTTGTAACCTGTTTCTATCATTTTAATATTTTGCCTGTAGTATTTTAAATAGAACAATTTGGATCTGGTAGTCCCCACGTCCTTTGACAAAAATTGGGTTTTCCATTTTTGCGATTTTTTTACTGTAGCTTTCCGTTCTAGTACAGTCAATCATGCTGAATTTTTAAATTGCAATATTTCATTTCCAGTTCTACATGGCAAAAAAAATCCAGAATAAAAACATCAAGTGGTAATCGTAATAGCCTGTTCTACTTTCCATTTTAAGTCATGTTTAAAAACAAGCAGCGAAGCAGTGAACACTACACAGACTGAATGGCGTCAATATACCACAGAAGAACATGAGAGGGTGAAGCGCTTTAAAAAGATCCAAAGAACTTTAATTGAGATCTCATCCACTTGTGGTTAACATCAATATAATATCAATTTAAAGAGGCAGTTACAATTTACAAAGGTTGGCAGTACCACCTAACAGGAGTCATCTGGGGATGAAACTCCAGCCAAACACAGAATTCGAAGCTTAGGATATTTATATTTTAACAGCCATAAAAGATAAATCCGGGGGTTTCCCCGGGATACGAAAAAATGATGATGTGAACGCATTGCACTGCCACTTTAAACTGTGCCTTTCAATGCAATCAATGAGTTCCATTTACCTTTGTAGTACAATATAATACGTAATAGTATACACCTATTTTTTATTCAATCTATCTAGATTTTATCAAGACCATAGGTTTATTGTAAAACACTAACTCTTCCTTTTGCTTACTTTTTGAGAAGGACCCCAGCTATTTAGGCATAGAGAATATCTTGACCTAGATGGTATATGATAACAAACAAGCTAGCCCTAGTTGAAGTGCGCAGTAGGACCTAGCCAGGTAGTTAGCCTATCAAAACAGCCTCCGACGGACTTGCCACGGCTCCTGCTGGGTCGATGGCTAGGCCTACAATATGCCTCGAATTTTCTCCGACCCAAGAACTTGAACTTTTAACGACCGATTATTAAGTGACAAAAAGGGGAATCAAGTTACCGAGATGCCCAAATTCTAATGAAACTGTTTAAAATGAAATCAGTTTCTCTTGAATAAACAATGGAGGAATTAATTATCATTTGAAAATACTCTAGGCTAGCAAAATAATTGTGGGAAAGGTTTGGCTTATTTCAATATTATAAGATGCAGGATAGAATCTACAAAACTGTGTAAAAAAAATATGAACATGATCATGTATTGAATTTGAATGTAGCAATAATGTTATGTGAGAGTGACTGATGACATCATATGAAACAATTATGTCATATGAGAAAGCACGATCTCATATAATTATGACATCATAATGCTATAGTGAGACAAAATGATGTCATGTCATACAGGATAGCATGTAATGTCAGATAACATATCAAACAAGACAATGTGTTTGTGCTGAAAGACGACATGTTATGTAAGATCATTTTATACTGTAGATTTTCTCTGTAATACATCATGCCAAAATGGTTTTGTTCAGTATGCAACTTTTATCTGAAGGTTTAAATTTTAAACATCTAGAATAAAAACATAAAATGGTAACATTATCAGCCTGTTCTACTTTCTACTGTAAAAATCTTGTTTAAAAAACAATCAGTGAAGCAGTGAACAAGTATACAAATTGAGTGGCGTCAATCGACCACTGAATAACGTGAGAGGGTCCAAGAGCTTTAAAAAGATCCAAAGATCGACCTTTAAATTGAGATCTCTTCATGTCGTCATATGAGACAACATGATGATGTCATGTAAGAGAACATGATGATATCATGTGAGACAACATGGTGATGTCATGTAAGGTGATTTGTCATTTGAGGCATGTCATGCCATTTACGGCATAAGATTATGTGAGATAACTGGTAATGACAGGAGACAGCAAAACTTTACAGGTCCTTAAAGTGAGACAATGTGAGACAAAACAGTGATGTCATATGAGAAAACATAAATAAGTAAATAATAATAATACTAAAATGAAACATGAGATACCATAATGCCTTGTGAGACAGTTTTCATGTTGTAATGTATAAGACAAGAAAATGAATGCGAGGCAACATGATAGAATGTATAATAATAATAATAATAATAATAATAATAATAATAATAATAATAATAATAATAATAATAATAATAATAATAATAATAATGTCATTTTGTTAGGCGCACGTATCCATCCCTAGTAGGGGTGCTCGCGGCGCCGTTTTCTACCTGCCGCGTGTACATGTAGCCATTTTCTGCATTATTATGTGAATTAATTTTAATAGTGATGATGATTGTAGGAAATAGCAAGTAAAGCATGTGACGACCTGGTACATGAGACAATATGATCTTGTGTGAGAGAACATGGTGATGTCACTCAAGACAACGTAATGATAGAATGAATGTAGTGATGATGATTATATTCGTAGGGAGCAGACAGTAACGCAATTACCTGTTGCAGAATCTGTTGTGTACGTTTTCGTAACCTCTCCCTCTCCAGTTGCAATCGCTGTAGCCTTACTTTTTGCTGTCGTTGTTGAGGGGTCAACTGACCCATTTGTTGAGCTGGTTGAGCCGTGGGGGCATGTGTCGACTGTGACTGTTGGAGCGCTTTTACTGAAAAGATTTGGATGGTCAGATCATAACTTAAGCTTGTATACAATTAAATAAAAAAGCCTATTGTCAATTTTTTTTTTTTTTGCATTAAACTGAAAGACAGACTAGAAAACTAATAATGCTGTAACAAAAATGGCTGGATCTCAGTAGAGGCACAAATTTGATAAGCAAAAGCTAAAATGTAAATGCAAGCAAACAGCCAGAAATAGAACCAGTACTTTCGGACACTAGACCTCCCTCAGTGGTATACAGGTATATTTTAAATAAATGTGCCATAGTTCTTCTGAACAAAAGTGGGCCAATTTTTGGGGGTGGACTTATAGGCTGGTACCTAAAATTGAGCATAATGAAAGAGGTGGACTTATACCAGAGGTGGGATTATACCTGAGGAACTGAGGGATATATACCATCCTTTCTCTTATATGTAAACTATTATGGACACAAAAATATACAGATAAATATATATAATTAAAATAATATATAAATAGTGATAGTTATTTCACTCACAGACTCTTGGATCTAGCCAACTGGTTGTTCTTGTAAGATGATTAATAAAGTAAATCTCGCCATCATTAGAGCAAGCCTGTTCCCAGCCTTCAGGCAGACTTCCAAGTTCCGGCATCGGGCCGTTCTGTGGAAGGATGCTGTTACCATTTTGTTGTAAGATCATATGTTCATGTTGACTGGCTTTCAGTTGACTAGTCAACATCTTCTTACGTGGGTCTTCCCAGGTAGTTGTGTGTGTGTTATGACTGTGAAAAAAAACAGAACGAGGCACAGAAATTAGCAACATATACTATAGAAGACATGCGGGCGAGGGTGATAAAACAACTTCTTTTTTTTTTTATTGGGCCTAACGTTGAATTTTTTGAATTTTTCCAATAATGGGATAGACGTATACCTAAATTTTAAGTTATACATGCTGGAAAATTAAGACTTAAACAGAAAATTAGAACAAGCAAAATAATTCTTATCAGTTATAGGAGATTTAAATACATTACTACCATTATTTTTTGCATTACTACCCAGCAAATTTTAAAATTTTCAAATCAAAACATCTGTAAATGATTGAAAACAATTTTTTTTTTGATCAATGGCTTAAACCCTGCCAGACTATCAAATTTTAATTGACAAAAACATGTGACAGGCCTAAATATGGTCATGATGACATCACATCATGACCATATATAGGCACATCATGACTATATATGGACATATAATAGTTTGTTTTTTTTTTGTCAAAGAAAATTTAATAGTCTGGACAGATCATTATTGAAAATTGATTACACTTTGCATGGTTCTCGTAAATGAGCAACCAGCTCGAAATTGAAAATTAGAACATGGCAATTGCCATTACAGACACATAAAACCATTTTTTTCATGGATCCTAGATATGTTATTCTTAATCAAAATTACCAAAATCAACAAAATTCAAATTCCTTACATTTATAGCTACAGTATCTCTTTTCACAATTCAATCTTTCTTGTTCATGTGTTATGTTGTTTTTTTGTTTGTCTTTTTGCAATGACACTGCATAAAAGAGCACAATACAGACATTATACTGTAGTATATATGCACTACAGAAATGGAAGAACTTTACAATTAGATTTGAAGTTTCAAACAAGGAATTTATTAAATTGAATATTTTTAACTTTCCAGATGTCTTAAAATGACTCACAATGACAAACTATGTAAAAATTTCCAATACCTTTGAACACTACATTTTTTTTTACTGTCAACAAGGAAATTAAAACACACAGGGTGCATAAACAAGTATATGAAGCTAAACACTACCCAGTAAAATCGGGAAAAATCTGTTACTAATAGGAACATCCTGGTTTTGTAAGTATTTGAACACCCTCTCCCCCCATCCCCTCCCAACCATTAAAATGATTTTGAATACTAAAATATATTATCAAAGACACTTCTTCCCATTTTTAAATGTCTTCTATTAAAATACTGAAATAGTATAGAACATTTAGTAATTGGCTAGGATTTATGCACAATATTTGCAATTGCATTAGAACACCTTTAGTACACATTACAAGGGTATCCTTATTAAAGGGGCAGTTCTTCAGCCACGATCTGTACCAAGTGAAATGTATATTTAATGCTCCAGCTAAAAATTATTTTGCAAGCTGTCTCCGTGACACAGGTTTTACTAAAACAATTCTAACCAACAAACTAAAAGCCAAAATTTAATATGGAAACATCAAAACTAACTAATAAAATATTAATGTACACAATTCAAATCATCAAAACTATCGTATTCTGAAGCATTTCACTTTTTCATTCTGTGGTAGTCATTTAAAAAAAAACCCTTTTTTTTCAAGGTTAATCAACAAAGAATAAGATGGTAACAATAATCTTAACATTGTAGTGGTTTGACAATAGTTAAAGAAAAGAAACAATAGAAAAGACCACAAAATGCTTTAACTACAGCTGATGAAGACTGCATATGCCATTCATTTTTCTCGAACTCATGATTATCATATCTACAAATAAACCTTTTAAATAGAATTATGGTTTTTGTCTATTTGAAGGCCAATGACACATAAAAAGTACAAGGGTGCAGGCTTTAAAAACCTACTCTACACTTTTTTGTAACTTACAATTATATTTCATATTTTAGATCTACAATTTAGATTTAGGTGTTCGATTTTAGTTGAGATACTTGATGTTACATTTAAATTTCTAGAGCTTAGGTATTACATCACACAAGATTGTGTCCCTCTAATATATTCTTAACTGCTAGATATTACAATTTAGTCAACAATTTAGTTATCACGCAAAGGTTGTAGTGCGTGACACAGATGATTTTTGAAGTGGTCCTTAATTACTAATTTCTGGAGATTCACAATCCCCTCTTTGAGTGTTTACATCAGGCTCTGATCTGAGTGTAGGAGGTAGAATGTACATTCCTTTATACAGTAAAAAAGGATAATGGTAATTTAAAGTTTTTATTTTTTTAAACGGTTTGGTTTAGTTAAGATGTGTGGCTTAATACGTTGTCTTACAGAGTGGGAGGTTAGATGGTATGATGATGTCCACTTTCTTTTAAATGGTTACAAGCCTGAGCCAGCTGTAACATATTAACAAAATTGAATTATCTTAATGAAAGAAGACACAGGCTTGCAGTAAGGTGCTTTCTATTACTTATTCTAATCCCAGGCTCCTTACTGTAAGTTCAAACCTAATAACTCCCATCTCCTAAGCAATAATAACTCCCGTCTCCTAAGTAATAATTCTACCAGTAAGGGACAAGTCACTCACTGGGACTAGATTTTATCTAGATGAATATATTTAGACAAAATGAATTATATTTTTAGTATATATTATTATTTGCATGCTTTTTCCTAGTAGAATGGACTTTCATTTGAATTTTAGAAGAATGAGAAAAAAGGTTTCAATACTATAGTGTATTGTTGTTATCATCACCATTAACGTTAATATATTATTTTATTTTCTGATAGATATTTTTACTAAATGCATATACTTCATCACTATAAAACATATTGTAAAGTGCTAATTAACTCCTCATGATGGCTCCCAAATTTACAAGTATTAATAATATATTTATATAAAGATTAATAATTATGTTAACAGAGTACTTTACATGTGATTAATGGATGTGGTTTGTGATTTTAATCCACAAACAATACTGTAGGAAGTCTTGAAACACCTCTTCTACAATCAACAATACAAGATAAAGATGTATTCAACAAACTACACAATTGAGCATTGAAAGTGCTTATTGTATTGCTAATCAGAAGGAAACCATACAGTGACCTATTTGAGTATTACAAAACCATACAAAACACACAATTGTTTACCTATGAATAGGTGTAGAATAGATTTATAATATAATTTTGTAATATGATTTTTCATATTTATGAATTATTTATATAATAGATATTATTATTATTATTATTATTATTATTATTATTATTATTATTATTATTATTATTAATAGATATTTTTCATTCAATTAATCATTATAATCTATATCAAATTTACATATTTCTTATGGTTTTTTTTATTTATTTGTTCTTTATAATGGGAATTTCCCCTTGAGTAAAATGTTATAGTCTATCAGAGAGGCTATTATGCATACAACACTTAAAAACACATGAATAACAGCACAAAATATTTATTTAAAAAAACACATTAAAACAGAAGAATGACGAAAAAAGGATTACCCTCATCCTGCATTCCAGGTTTGAGTACCCCTAAAGTAAATCTTTTTCTACCTAGATTCAGCTCTGACAGAACTGAATCTGGTAGAATAGATTAGGAAAAGTACTTTTAAATACAACTTATTACAATAACTACAGTTTGGGTTGTCCCAGATTTGACCACTAAAGACAGTTTGTAACTTAAGAGGAAATGAATTAATCCTAAATTGAGATTTTAAACTATTGGATTTGAGACAAATTACTGTATTTGTCTCAATCATATAAATTTGACTTGAAGAATGTAACAAACTGACAATATTAATTTTATGGAGAATAATGACGGGACTAGAACAGGGTAATATTTTAGGCCTATTGACAGGTGTGTGGGCCTAGCTAAAACAAAGCCAGGGTTCAGCCAATGTTTCACTACATGACTTCTTGCTTGAAAGACCTTCATATCTGGTGTTACATTAATCCTCATGGCTGGCTAGGCTATTAACTTAATTCCTTTTGGTAGGCTGGGAAGAGATTAAAATGCCAATAGTGGTGAGGGAAAACTGAAGAGATTCTCTTAACTACAATGGCAACATTGGGTTAATGGGGGTGACACTTATTAACTTATTCTATGGTACGACCAGTTTATTCTGAAAGAGTAGTGAAAGTCACAGCAGTAAAATAATCTAAATAAAGTGCTTTCATACATATCTTTTTTCATTGTATGGTACATACTGTAGAAAATGCTATAATATAAAAGAAAATTTACAAGAATTAAACAAAATTTAATTGAATACTTTAAAAGTTAAATCTTTTACTGTCTTTATTCGTTGTACTATATGTCTACAGAATACGTTCAGTTAAGATGGAAGGTAATTATTAGACACTAGTCATGACGACTATGTGGCTATCTGGCCTTCCCAGGTAGCCATTGTATACCAAATTTTCATAAATAAATATTAAGAAATAATTAATGAACCTTTAAACACCCTCGTGTTTAAATATCAATATTACAACATAAACAATTCTATAAAATAATTTTGTATTCATATTTAAAACATTCAATTCAACATGGCTTCAGATCTTTTGAATACCTTTTATTGCTCTCATTTTCACCTTCATTTCTCTATAATTTTATGAAAAGTGCATAGAGGCTGTAGTAGTGGTACATGTGCTATATAAGCACAATTAATAACTGACAATAACTTCTGAAAAGCCTGTAATTTACATAAAGAAAATGTGTATTTTAAAATGATTTATATATTTTTTTGAATTTATATCCTATAATTCTGATTAACACCACAGAATGAACAATTCTGCAACCTACTTCCTGGTTCTAAGAAGTGCAATTTTGTGGTTTCATTGCCATAGAAACGGCAACAAGATATCTGCTACAGGGATGAGGCCCTCCATACCTTTCACATTATTTGTTACTTCTGACTAATACCACCATGACCTGTGTTTGACCTCCTTCTGTGCTCTCATTCTGATGACGCTCACCCACGGTGGTTTTGGTACACTGCAAAAAAACTTGTCAACATCAACTCTTACCTAGTAAATGGTTTATGATAATCAAAATAGACTTCGCACATGGGTATATCACAAAATAAATTGCTGTACCAAAACTTTCCATACCATAGTACCCCACTCACTCCATCACCATCAATCAATCAACTAGTGCAAAGTGCATGTAAGGGTACTGGTATGAGCTTTTGGAATGGTGTTTTTATCCAAATTTTGAAAACGTCTTGTGAATAATAGTTTCCTTGTTTTAGGAATGCTGTCTGTAGACATGTTTTTTCTGGCTCTATATTTTCTTTTCTAACTAAACTAAATACAGTAACATCTCCCAATTACGAACCTCCCATTTGCGAACTCTCGATTTTACGAATCAAATTTGCGGCGATGACGTCATTACGAACGAATTTTTTAACTACAAAAACACTTTAACATGTGTTTAAGTCTTCAGTTTACGGAAACCCTGTTCGGACGGAGTGGTACATAATCGGGATATGTTACTGTATAGTTTCTCAGACTTAGTGGTGAATTTAATTACAAAACTTTATGTAAAAATCGTTTCATCTTGAATTCAATATTCTACTGTGATATCATTTTTATTTCAGCTCTCACTAATAATATCCTAAAACCTTACCAAATATAGTATGAGTTCTTAAAATAAAACACACACACTTCTCTAATAAATCTTTCATTTACAGGAGCAATGAGGATGTGGTTGATCAAGAACAAGGTTCAATGTACCGTAGATAAAATGAATATGTGGTATAGTATAGTAGTAAATTACTACATTAAACCATATAGTATTTACTAGTTACCATGGTGATTCAAAAGTAAGATGTCACAAGGCATAACTTGCACTAACCTCTTGGTGTGAACATAAAAAGAAAGAATGTGTAAGAGAAATGAAACTAAATTACCTTAAGTTTGAAAATAAAACTCAATGAATAGCTAAACTTTTTGCTAGGTATGAGAAAATAAACAAACCCTTTAGAAAGGAAATAGAAAGTTGCAAAACATGCATTCCTATGGGCTGATAGGTAATTGCTTGAATCTTCATTTCTGACCTTGTTACTGTCTTTGTTTTCTGTTGTGTAATCCTTCTCTTTTTCTGTTGTTAAACTACCTATCTGTGTTTTATCAACCACTTTTTCTGGTATATTATTTGCTTTTTAACCAGTTATGCTGGTTTTACCTCTTCAACCATTTATGCTGGTTTCATCATAAACATTTATCCTGGTTTCCTAATTTTAACATTTTCCTGTAGAATATATTTCTTTTCAACTAATTATCCACATAAACCTTTTAGGTTGTTTTGTTCTTTTCCTCCATTTAGTTTGATTTTACCATTTTTTTTATTTTTGGCAGTGCACAATTGTCAAAGGCAAAGCCATTTGGTCAACATTGTTCAATCCGAATCACATAGTATTTATGGAGTGTGACTAATGATGTTAATAATTTACTTAAGTACCAGTACCAGAGTTTTGGTGTAGGCATACTGTAGCTCTATGAATTTTAAACCTACCTCTTGATGCTTTTTATAATACTAGTAATATTACGAACAATAATAATAAAAATAATAATAATAATAGTAATATTTGTTTGCTTGTTTTGTGCCTGGGTTGGGCATTGATCATGTGTGGGTTGTGAGGTGCCTATGATTTGGATGGGATTGTATAAGTTACAAAAACTGTTGTCATCTGCTATAAATAAATGGATACTATAGTGAGTAACATTCCATAAATTTCTAAAACATTTTGTGCATAGATGTGACTATAAGCCTACTGTCACATTATACCAGGTCCCGAGAACATATATTTTACTAACAAAACATGGTTTCCTCTCCATGTCACCTACTATTTATAGAATAAAACCCAACATTCCAATGAGATAAACTAAATATTTACTATAATCAATTCCTCAAACTGTATGTTTCATCAGATGATGATACCTAAAATTATAACATTTTACGAAGTCTAATTACATACTGTAAGTTTAAAATTAAAATATCTGTTAAGTTTAAATGCCAATGAGATGAGTGCTTTCAGATATATCGTTCACGATTCTCCTCCCCCCTTCTCCGTTGTTTATAAAACCAGACATTCCAATAAGATTCACTAAATATTATACTCAATTCACTCAAATTAGAGAATTGTCAAACTGTCAAAAAAGTATGTTCAATCAGATAACACCTGAAATTTTAACATATTACAAAGTCTAATAATTAAACACTGTTAAGTTTAATAGATAAAAAAAATCTGATAAGGATAAATGCCAATGAGATACAAACCCTTATTTTTCATACTCTATTGTTTATCTAGCTATTATCTCCCATCCCATGTATCACTTATCTCTTCTTTTTAACAGATAAAAAATCTGATAACTTTAAATGCTAATGAATGAGTAATATTAATGTATCAGATATATTGTTCACAAACCCTTTTCTCCATATTACATTGTTCATCTAGCTATTATCTTCCCTTAAATTAGTTATCTCTTCTTAAACCTGAGTATTAGCTTGCATGTGATCAGAAAAATACTATTTCTGGAAATGACTAATATACTACAGGTGCCAATGATATTTTATGGTAAATAAACTACAAGGTGTGATGATGGCAGAATTCCAATTTAGTTATGGTCCACTAAACGCCAATTATTAAAGCATGGTAACACTAACATTATAAGATATGAACTATCATTTGATCAAACATTAAACTATTATTGCACTTCACTAAAAATCATTATATTATATAATTAATTATTATCAGTAGAATATATATCATTGTTTCACTATTCCTAGCACTAGTGACACTCTATTTTTAGCCACATTTAGGATGGTTCACCAGCCAAGTTTATTGCGCCATGGGGTTCAGCTAGCTATTTTCAACCACATTTAGAATGGTCCACTAATTTCTATTTAGCACATTTGCAGCAGAATGGTCCAATATTCTAATAGTAGAATGACTCCACATAAATATTTTAGCATATGGTATATGATGCTAGCCCTACCTAGCTATTCAGTCTAAGAAGTAAGATGGTCCTCTCAGTTATATAGTATTTTAAAATGGTCTACCTTGTCTTGGATAGTCCAACTAGCCACACTATTTAGCATATCTAGGATGATACTAGTAGCTACTTTTATCATGTATTTAGAATGGTGATCCTAGCTATTTTGGCATTAGTATGGTCATCTGCTCAGATATTTCAGCCTATTTACAGTATGACTACAGTACCTACATGTATTAACATATCCAGGAATGGATGGTCTAGCTGGTGTACGGTAAGAATGGCCCCGGAAAATATGGCCCAGAAAAAATGGCCCCGGTAAAAATGGCCCCAAATGACAGGTAGGTAAAAATGGCCCCAATAATAAAATTCTGTATTAAAACTGATTTTTGCTGCAAAGCAGCCAATTCATATTCTTGACAGCAATTTCACCTCTGAAAGGTCATTGTTAGTCAAAAAACAAGGGCCTAAGATGACTGAAAACCGGAGTTTCCTTCGTTCTGCCGGGTAAAATAAATTACTTTAGGCGACGTTTGTAAACCAACCAACACGTACCAACGTCCGCATGTCGCGCTAGCCTTATCCTACTCTAGGCCTAGAGTAGCTAGGATGGTATAGGCCTAGCCTTGAAGGGACGAAGGTCCCAATGAAAAAGAACG
>NW_022746555.1:81770-189056 GCF_011630105.1 Anneissia japonica
TATTTAATTTTCTTATTGATATACCAAGTGAGTCAATCACAATTGAATTGTTTGGTTTTTCTACAGTGTGTTTTAGGAGGTTTTTGGGATTTAGCAATACCATTTGATCCTACCATAATTACTTTACCCTCACAATTACACGTCATTTTAATTCTTAGCATAATTGCCATATTTACATAACTATGTATATAATATAGTATCTCAGTTTACATTATTTAGTATAGTTTTAGGTACTTAAATTTACTTGGCGGGGAGTAGAAACCAAGTATGCAATTAAATAAGTTGCTTAAACAAATGTATTCCTAATTATTCAGTTTACTTTAAAAACAATATTTGATTAACAAATACTTCTTTGAAGTAACTCTAAGCAGAACATTTGTTGAAGTAAAGTAAGCCTCCCTTTTCCCATACATGAACTTGTCATTCAAACACACAATGCTTTAACTACTGTTTATTTGCACTGTTTATGTAAAGTTTCATTTGATACTTAACAAAAGTGAATTTTGTGGTTATCTATGAGTTGCATATTTTGGTAGTTGAAGTACTGTATGTATGTCATTCCTCTACTTTGTTAGTGGAATAACGTTTTTAAAACTTATTTCAACTATCAAAAAATGTTCAATGGCCGTTGTTTTCTGATAATCTCTCAGTACATTATTTGCATCTGTTGTGTATTTGTATTATAATATATAACTGTATTTGTTATTGATTCAATTCTTGCTTATTATAGTATTTAAATATTTGAAAAAAAAAAATCATTTCTATTACTGAATTTTTTCATTGGGGGCCATTTTTACCTACTCGTCATTTGGGCCATTTTTACTGGGCCATTTTTTCCTGGGCCATTTTTTCCACTGTATAATTAGCATGGTCCACCTAGTTACTTTATAACTCAGTACATTATGTGGCTAATTATGGCAATATCTGGTTACAGCCATTGGGTATGAAGAGATATCTGAACAGACCACCCTCGTTAAATATGAAAATAAACAAACAATTACCAGATGCACCTTATCTTATTAATTATTGCCATAGGGACACCTTTAATGCTAGTTTTAATGCACTGTAGGTACAAATTAAACACCGGAAAACACAGGAGACAGAGTTGTAACGCAAAATTTGATTAAGATATAGTGTCTAAAAGGTAAACAACCTTTATCCATAAAAAAATCTAATCTGTTGTAATGATTAACATTAAACAGTACTTAGAGTACTTCTCAAAGGATGTTTATCTTGTCTAAATGGAGTCACATCCGGCTGAAAGAAAATAGTATCAACGATTAATTTTTAGTCTTGGGACTTTCGTGTTACAACAGCATACTGTAACTCAGCTGGCTACAGCGGTGGATACTGTAGCTACTGTTTGTACACTGATCCATAGAGATCTTTTGGTACATACCCGGTTCAAATCCATCTGCTGCTCTCCTTGCGTTTAAGCTACAGGGCTAAGACGCACGTATAAAAAAGGTGTACCATCTTTCGGATGAGATCTTTAAGCAAATGGTCCAATGTACAATATGGCTCATGTAAAAAGAACGCAGTACACTCTATACTGCCCAATCTGCCCATATCTTTGGACTTTCGTACATTATTAATAGTTTTCAATGAATAAATCTAATCTAATTTACAGGCAAAATATTAATTTGTGCCACTCTTCTTCACTTAACGACCAAACTATTTATTTGATTTGAAGACATGTCTTATCTGTAGGTGATCCCAAGCAACCATTATACAGTAATTGGTAAATGTGATTCTTTCCTGTACATTGGTTTTAAAGTTATTTTATATTATTTCTCACTGTTCAACATGTTGCATTATGCACTTCTTTGATATATCAAACCTTTAATTTTGCTGGAAGCTTCTAAAAACATCTACAGTGAGTAAATGTTTATCGGAAATTTCCATCCCCATCCTTGGGGATTTGAATCAAGGATGTATGGTAAAAAAAATAATGGTTAACAATAATATATAACACTACAGGCACTGTAATTTGAAGTTCACTCTGTACCACCTGCTAAATCCATTGCCAATTCTACACACCTGTTAAATAAATATAATAAATCAGACAATTACCTAAACTTTTTCTGTTATGGTTCAATAAGTTTTTAAAACAAAACATTACCTGGAGTAGATCAACAAATCAACAGTATTGGTATTTTTGTGGCAGGCTATTAAATGGTGCAATGTATTTCACAACTTCAGTATGTGATAAGGCATAATGTAGTACTCAAAACAAGATTTAAAATCTAATTGTATTTTGCTCTGTGGTGGTGAAATACGTAGCTGACTTAATGAGACACATTGTATACAATGCAGTAGCATAAGCATTCTGAATTAGCAGAGATATGTTAGCAGTGGCGGCACCAGTGTCTGAAATCTTGGATAGGGGTGCAAGTGATGGGAAAGGTAAAATTTTGGAGGGAAAATACAAAGATTCCAACCTTCCCGATTCAATCAGGAGTCTCCCGAATTTACATGCTATCTTCCAGTCTCCCAAATTTGTTCAAGTGCTCCAGAATTTTAAAATCTAGGACTAGGCTAGGAATAAATTTGCCTCATTTAACGTACCGCCAGTTAAAAATCATGGGATTTGCATGATAAAATAGATCAAATTACTAGGCCACATGAATGAAAAATCCAATAGGTATCTTATAAATTACGTATATAAACATGAAAGACTTATAATTTTTTTTTCTCCCTGATGAATTGTGGTGTGTCTCTCTGGCTCTCCCAATGTATTATACTGTATTAGCAGGGGGAGGGCTAGAAAATTATCTGGCAGGAAAAAATATGTCTTCCCCCTGTAGTCACGCCACTGTTATGTTAGTCTATGGGAGATTAAATTTATTTATTTAGGCACTATGGCCAAGGATATGCCAAAAAGTGAACTAAATCAAGACAACAGGGGATGTATGGACCAGTACACCGGGGTAACCCCCTACTCTTCTCAAAAGATGTACTGGGTTCTTTAAAGTGCATATGAGCCAATTGTGTATACTGAGCCTACACTTTATAGTCCTTATCCGAGAAGACTTGTTCCACCTCCCGAACCATAGTAGAGTGTGCCGTTCGAACCAGCGCCAATACTGTATTAAAGCTGTAGGTTGCCGCACTCCTTAACCGCTAGGCCATTAAACTCGCCTTAAATACTTGGTTGTGGAGAGCGGGAAATTGTGCAAATTTCCAGAAGACTTGGCAGGAAAATGTGGGCAGAGGCACCTCTTGCCTTCATAAACTTGCTCATCACATACCCGAACTTATCGCTTGCAAGTTGCAACCATACATTATTCAGGATTTTCTGGATATTTTATACTGTACTATTACAGATGCACTGATTATGTTTAAATAACATAAAATGAACGTTACTCCAAATAAAGAAAGGGAGACCATGATTCAACGTTCATTTTATACTGTACTGTAGCTTGTGTCAAAAAAAAATTAATTTGGCCATAAAACAACTATTAAATACCAAGTATTTTGACAGTGTCAGAGATTTTTTTTATTTCTTTTATATACTACAGGGGTCCCAAGTCTGCCACGAGTCATGCGAGTCTCCCAGAAATTGGGAAGGGCCCACCTTCCAGCGAGCAAACAAGAATCTCCCGAAAAAGAACCTATCTCTGAAAATTAACGATAATTGCATGTTTTGACAAGTTTTTACTACTGCATTATCAATTGTCTCCCGGAAGTCAGTGCCAATGGGCACAGCAAAAAGTATTTAGATATGTTAAGAAAGCACATTTCTCCCGATTGTGGAATTTCAAACTTGCAAACCCTCACTATACCATATAAAATTCTAAGAATATACAGTAGAATTTTATTGATTGCAAAAGCGGTTTCTCAAAGTATAGTTAGCATAGTATACTCTGGCAGTAGATACTAGCACTGCAAAGTACATTGTAGATTATGAACTAAAAAGAAATAAAAGTGCAATTTTTATTGTTCAAACAAAATACTTCGGAAATGTGGGTTTTGCCAACAAAAATCAGTCTGAAATGCTTGGTTTAGTTTACTGAAAAAGAATTTTGGTTTGATTCATTGAGAAACTTCCTCCTGTCCTGAAAGTGGTCAGTGCGACTGTAGATCTAAGATTAAATTATGATTTTTTTTTAACCACAAACCAAATAAAAATAGAAATAAATGTTTTTAATGCAAATATATATATATATATATTGTTTTGAAGTTGGAAGTTACAGTATGAAATTAATTCTATTTTTTTTAATATGCTATTGTGTTGAAATTTGGGGGAAAATCCACATTTAATCATTAACTTATTTCTTTAAAATTATGAAATTAGTTGCCAACATATTCACTGACAAAACCTCATGTCACAAATCATAATGGATGTATGCATACTGTATAAAGACTTACATTTAGTCAAATTTTTAATTGATAGACAAAACTTATTACCAAGTAAGCAATAATGTATAATTGTAATTACTGTACCTAGAACTCAAAACAATATAAAATAAACGTTTATAATTTTAATGTATCTAAGGTATTCAGCTGGAAGCAAATATGACCCTTAAAAAAATAAATTATTAGCACCCTATATAAAAATTGATGAGGGAGGAAGATTTTTTTTTTTTTTCTAACCTCGCCCCCATTTTATCAATGTTCACAAGTAAATCAATGGTTAGGGACACATATATAAAAAGTCATAAGAATGGAATCAAATTTATATTTAAAAAATATGTGTTTGTTGTACCAGTACATATTTGCAAGAAATCCAGAACTTTTTAAATGAAAAAAGATGGAAAAACGACCGTTATATAAAAATATATGTTGATTGAAAAAATAAATAAATAAATAAATCAGAATTTCCTTAAACGTGATGAGGGAGGAGGTGATAAACTAGTAATTTTTTTTATGGGGCCTAATAATTATTTAATTAAAGAAAAAAAATAGTGTAATTATTCATGAAATTACTAAAAATTTTCTCAACAAAAAATAGTTGTTCTTTCCACGTTATAAATCAGTACAATAAAACAACTACAAGGCAAGTGCATATCAATCACATTAAAAACAATGCACAAACTTTCTCAACCTGTTTACTGAGTTCACCAAGCAGAAACAACGCTTTTCTTCTGCAGACTAGCACCTGCAACGCACCTCAGTAGCAGGTGGGATAGCACACAATACCCATCCAAGCCCGCCTCTACCTCACTTACGATCAAACCCTGTCCCCTATAGTTTGTTACACGCTTCATTAGCTTGGCCACAGCACGAACAGAATGAGTTGAATAGGCAAAGTATACTGTTAGTACTGATGAGTTCTATACCTGTAGTTGGCCTACTGTTAATAAATTATACAGTATAATTACAGTATTTGCATTTCATCAGAGACCACAAATCTCACAGTAGGAAAATATAAAACTGTGACATGCAAGGAAATCATAACAATACAATACTCGAAATATAAAGAAGGAAACAGAGAAGCAATTGGGGGAAAATGAATCAAACTTTTTAACTCTGTATACAGTAAATATAATGTATAAAATTTATAAAAATAAAAACTAAAAGACTAAAAACTTTTTGTCCATCCACTTTCAATAATGCAAAAACTATAAAATATGATAATTATCAAATTTGATTTGAAAGAATAGGCAATTTGTCAGTTTATCCAGGTAAGTATTCACGAAGTAGACTTGATTTGTAATTGTTTTTAGGGACACTCATATTTGAGGAAAATTTTGTCTCTATCCGAAAGGTGTCCTTTTCTAGTGGTTCAACGTTATTTTAAATTGTTCAATTCTTTTCAACTTTTTATGTCCTATTTCAAATTACAATAGAAAATACACAGCATTATGGCAGATACATTAGTCTATAGTATATGAGGTTATTCATTTTACAAAATAAAAACATAAATTAAAAATCTTAAAATTTTGAAATTGAATCCAAATTATTTATTAAATATAGGCTTACAGTATCCATAATTACTAAAAAAATGTTGTAGAAAACATAAATAGGACTTAGTTGACTAATAGAAGATGAGTTCTACTTTCCTTGAAAAAAAATCCACAAATATGATAAATTGAGAGTTAATTACAAACACTGGTACCGTACGTTTGCGTAGGAAATCAGTTATATCTGGATATGGGTCATTTTGTAATGTCCTTCTTTCACTACTTACATGAAATGAACTATTTATTCATTGTTTTAATGTGCTGAACAGTATATGAACTTCGCTCAGTTCAGCTATTTATTCAACTTTATAAAATTCTGCGCTGGATAAAAATTGTAAAAAAAATCATTTTATTCAAAATGTTATCTTGCCAAGTACTGTACTTGATTTTGCACAGGCTCATGCAGATTTGATGACTGCAAGGCTTTAGGACATATGCTATCGGACTGCTTTGTGAGCACTCCATTCATGAACAAATTTGCTTGAAACTCCATATTCTATTACACTGTACAGAGCTGTTATGCGTTGCCAAATAAATTAGAGGGTCGCAAGAATTTTACATCATGATAAATTTTGCTGATAGCAACGAAAGTGTGTTTTAAGTACCTTAAACATTTTACTTCAATTTTGTTAACCTGTTAATGACCAATTTTTGAGTACTGTATCTGCTTTTTAACGTCCCAGTAAGTGGGTCACAGCAAATTGTCTGGACATCCGTTTGGGTCTTTAGCCAAAAATTTTGTGAACCGCTGCCCCATTACATTAAGCATTAAGGTGCCGCGCTCTTGCAGGCCACATCTGTCTTGTATATGAACAATCTACAGTAATGGAACGCATGTATAGATACAAATGCGGCCAAGTGCTGCATTAAAAAAAATAAAAGCAATAGCTAATCACACGATAGAGTTCAGGATATTTACAATTGTAACATGGATGAATGTAGGCTAAAAATTATGTCTACTCGTGGAGGGTCTACTGTACGTCCTTCTAGTATTGGTCTAAGATGGATAACAGCTAATCACTGGACAGAGAGCTCAGGATCTATATTTTCAACTTAATGTCTTGGATGATAATGTGGACTCGTCAAGATATTATGTTCCATGTGGGAATGCTACTCTAAGCAAGCACTTAAATCACTGAATGAGGTCAAGCGTTACAAATCACATCCAAAAAGACATTTCAGCATGTTTATATTTTATGCAGGTCCCACAAAATATCAATGTGGATGGACACGGAGAATTGCAATGTTACAGTAATACTTATACTCTTCAGTTGCTCTAATAAAAATCTAAAAACCAACACAACAACCGCTAAACAATACAATACATTTTCATTTTCACTGTTGTCTTAATCAACAGTGAACTAGGCCTGGTTCAAGTTTCCACAATACCTAATACATTTTTCTAGTTAATAAATGAACTACACTACATTTTAAATAAGGAAGCATTTTAAAATGCTATTTTCTCTATGTGTAGTAACATATGAACTGCAATATTCTGCATCCACACTCTCTTACAGTCAGCCATAAAAAAAATGAATGGATGAGGCCCAAGAGATGAGCTGGAGAAAGATGTGTTCTAAGCTATATTACACGATTCATTTCCTTAGTGAATGTGTTAAAAACTACCTATTTATGAATGATTTAAGGACATCCAACCTTTGAGTTGACTCCTTTATTGAAGATGACACATGCAAAGTCTGAAGCAAAAATACAATAATGTACAGTAGGCACATTACTGTTTGGTGCCCCAGCTCAAATTTGTATTTTACTAGGGAGGCACAAGACTTTAATTAAAATAATAAATTTACTAAATATTAAAAACATTAAGCATTAAGTTAAAAATGAACAAGAATTTGATTAAAATAATATAATTATCCAAGTTAAAATTATATTGGTTAAACATAATAAAACAAAAAACATATTTTTATTAATATCTATTATTGAATTTACTGAAGTATCATGTATTTTTAAAGTTTTAATGCAATTTTCTTCAGAGTACATTATATCCGTTTACATCATTTAATTGTTGTTGATTACTACATCTCAATTAATAACAGTTAAGCAATAGATCTATGTATAATTTGACAAATGCCAAATACGAATGTATTGAGTCTGTGATCATGAGTGAGGCAGCTTGGATAAACAGTAACAGCTTCTTTTGCTGCAGACGCTGCTACTCCTATCCTGACCGTGAACTCCGAATTGAACTCCCTCAGCAATCAAAGCTGGAATTAGATTCAAGAAAAAACCACTAAACACATTAATGATAGATGAAATGCATCTACTAACGTGTGTGTTATACTATTTCTTCTATCAGACTACCTCAATAAAAACAGCGATGTTATGTACAGGGCAAGATACGGACTGATTGGCCTGTGTTTTATAGGCTTGTTTAGAACTTGTTTAGAGAAAGGGAATTGCAAAGAAGAGATATCTGGTAATAAGTTGTCCAAGGGAGTTCTAATCAGTGAGCATAAATCAGATGTAAACAAGTATGCCGTTTATATGGCCATATTACACAATTGCACTCTTCATAGTCAGACAAAACCAGCATTATAAGAAATGAGCGATGTATTATACCCCAAGGTTTTGTAATCTTTGGAACATCGGCACCAAATAAACAAACAGTCTTTATACTTTCATTTTTAAGCCCGTCACTAGTCCAACATATATTTTCATCAAGAGAGAATTTAGTTTATGCGGGGGACATTGGGCAGAGGTCAAAGATAATATTTGTTGACATTGGTAATTGTGACAAGGTCAAGCTGTTTATAAACAATCCATTCACGATATTAATTTTATTTAACACAAACAAATAAAGACAGAGTAGTGGAAATATTTCATTTATTAAATCATTTGCAAGAGACTATCAGCATCATCATAATTAACCTTGGATGACCCCTGCAAGCACTCTCCAGTTGCCCTAGTCAAAAATATGAAAACTATTACTAAAAAAATTTATTCAGTAGTTTCTAAAAGTTTCATAAGAGATAATGCTTCAAGGCACAGGTAGGCAAAGTGCATCCCGACAGCAAACTTGCATTGTCATATTTTTATCTTACATTTTTTGGCTTGTTAAACTATATTTGATTGATATAAAAATTAGGAGAGTGGAGGTCTAGGTGGAATTTCAGTAAGACCGTAAATGACCTCCCGGACATACACACACTACACCACTATGAGGGTAGCATTGGCAGATCTACCAGCAAGCATCACTTTTGGTAGAGCATTAATCATTCACAATTCCAAACTGTCATACAGTACCATCCAATTTTAACTGAGTTCCTAAAATCCCTGCACATAAAACCAAACTTTACAATATGGCTCTCAAATAAGCATGCACCAAATAATTTTTTTTTGTATTAAATAAGCAAAATACTAAAATCTAGCATTACAAAATATATTCCATTATAATATGAATGAATGTTGGTGGGTGCGTATACAGTATTACCCAATATGTATATGGATAATTTGTTGCCAATACACAGCAGAGAATGGTGTCTCCAAGACGGAGCACAATTGCCTTCAGTCACTATATTTAAGTGTTATGTGAACATCATATCAACTTTAGTTGTCTCAAATTTTTAACACAGGAGGCACAATTAGACCCCTTCTTCCATAATATGTCCTAGTTTTCAACCAAAGAACAAGGTTTCACTTTACCGGTTCATCTCTTTAAATCAAACAGTATTTTTCTGAAACAGGAAGAGAAAATCATGAGCAAAATGAGAAATAACTTACTTCAAAAAATATCGCTGTCCCTGCGGCGTCTTCGCCATCTCCCATCCTTGGGGCAACGGCATATCATCTGTGGTTACGTCAATACTTTGTTCTCGTAAGTGCGTATGTTGATCTTGCGTACTGCGATCAATCTCTTGCATTTGTGCCGGTGATGAATGTGCTCTGTTATGTACAACATGAACACCAAATAACCTAGACGAATTGTCAGCACTTGATTCCCTTGAATGCAATGGCTTAATATCTGGTTCTTGGTAAAATGATTTGGGTAAATTACGCATGGTCCATGGAATATGTGGCTGTTTAACTTGATCGAGTTGACGAGGATTTAACGATTTATTGAATAAATCTTCCAAATCGACATCCGAATCACCCCGTACATGAACAATATGTTTTGGATCCATGTTGGTTAATTCAAGTTGACCAACCCCTGATGGTGGTGCTTACGCTGATGACGTCTTGCTGATGACAGCCGCTAAGCCTGGCCTAGCACTAAAAAATATAAATCGCCCGTTTTATTACACAATTGAAAGCGTTACCTGTGTATTTCACAAATCGGTAGTCTTAATTTACATTCAAACAATAAAACCTCGCAATGAAATGCATGAATCAATCCTGAATTTTACTGGAAACGATGTTTGAAACCGCCGATGACTTTGCGTCGCGATACCGTACGTCTCTGGCTACCTCTCACTACACCAATGGTACTCTCTGCTCTGTGTTGTGTGGAAGGTACTTCGATAAGCTACCAACATACCTTTGCCACCAAATTTGGGTCAACGACCTAATGATTTTGTGCACTTCCGCACTCCAATTGCACACAAAAGAAAATAGTTCGACAATTATTGTCTTTTAAACAAAGAATACAGTATACTATCTCTATTTTTCACAATAATATATGCTAATGATATTTAGTAGAACAAATTAAAAGGCAGATAAGTGTTTATACGCCGCGTAAGAATCAGTGGGAACATAAGCGGATGAAGATACAGAGAGTTATTCGACTCCACTTGGTTGTACAGTAAGCCTGCGTACACAGAGAGGGCAAGACAAAAATGACGAAACGACGTGGGGGTTCTTGCATTGCACTTTTCTGGCCAAAGTTTACTTTTCTATCTTGACGTCACGTTACAACCTGGTTTAACAAGGTTCTTTTCGAAACAAGGGTGGGGCCAGTCTCCTCACGATATCTCCTCACGACGCTGACCACCAAAAGCCTGTTCTGGTTTCGATTATAAATATTAATCATAATTTCGCTCTTAAGCATCTTTATGTTCAACCATTTTAATATTCTTCAAGAAGAATTTGATTCGGTTTTTATTTAACTTTCCACATGGGATAAAAAAAATTAGCATTGTCCAATGTTTATTTTTTTTTTCTCTCGATGGTTTATTACATTCAAAGTAAGCCCCTGGCAGAGATGGTCCCGATCTGCGCCATGGTAACCATGGATGCAGCTATTTATAAATGATATAATCACATTTTGTAGGCCTACAAAATATTTGTAAATGTTACGATATGAGCTAACAACCGTGGGAAAATATATCCGCTCTCCCCTCTAGTGTCCCTTTGTATATTTTCGTTGAGTTGGTCTGCTTTTAACAGTATTGAATCTCTTTCACAAATTATATTATGTTTATCTAGGCAAAGTAAATTTTTAAAAATATAGAGAAAAAATTATATTCAAATCTTGTCTGGCTGAGAGTGCCATTTCCGGTCATAGAGGTGCCATAGGCCTAGTCATAAATGTTCTACCTCAGCCCAACCGTGGTTGGTATAGGCTCTCCTTAGTGTGAAAGTCCCTCCCCTAAGCCCCCTCTCTTCCTGGATTCGCCACTAATATAGAATGGTCATGAAAGGGGTGGATTCAAATATCCGCCTATATACCCAACTGTATAATGAGCGCCAATATATATTTTTACTGGGTTTTTATCGAACCTTTCTTTTTCCTCATGCTTATATTTTGTTTAATCCCGATTTCAGCAAAGCCGTTGATCATTGTTATCATTCATTATTATCTCATCACAAATATACCGCCCTGGGCCCCTTTTTTTTTTTTGTGTAAACTTTGGTTGGGTTTCTTTTCGGGGCTACTTTTGCAATCATGGTGTATCATGGAGTGTATTAACCGGCATTATATCACCTAACTGTATAATCCAAGCATGTTTTTAATTTATTTTGTTTATTTGAAATTCATGTACAGTGTATGATTGTACCAGGGAGTTGTTATTATAACAAGTCCCTGATTGTACTATCTCGAAAAGAAGCCCATAGTGCTATCTTGAAAAGAATCTTTTCGAGGCTATTTTTGCAAGAGGAGGTTCTATTCGAGATGGGCTTCTTCTCGAGATTAAGCCAATTGTGCTTCTATTCGAGGTTTTACGGTATTGACACGGCTGAGTATGACAATTTTCTCGTGTTCTATGAAGAACCAGGGCATCAAATCCAACAATATCATAAACGAATATCGTGGCATTTTCCTTAACTTTCAGAATAATAAAAAATAATAAATCGCTGGCGGTGTTCTATCTTGATTAATGTCGATAAGCGTGTAAAAAGCGGACGATGATATTAACCAATCAGAACCCTTAAAATGTATAAATCGGTCTATTAATTAGGCCCTCAATCTCGATATACAATTTTAATAAAAGACTTAGATTCTATAAATAGAAAACGTACCGACTTTATTTAGTTCTAATATTAGGCCTATGATCGGTGAACAAATAATTACCACTACACCTCCTCCTGATGTTACATCAATAACACAAAAAAACAAAATCAATCTCAGAGCCTTTCCTCCATGTTCAGACGCGGCATGCATTGAATTTGAAAGTGTAACAATTACTATCAGTGTTATCAGCCACCCCACCCCCGCCCGATATTTTAGGTTTGATCCATCCAAAAACCCTGGGTCCGCAGCGCTTGTATTCATACTTATCACCTCGCCTTTTACTAATACTGTGATGAAACTCGTCTGTAGCCCACGGGTCCATCGTGATACAACTTCAGAAGGTTCCATGTGTTAATTTCATAGTTTTCAGCATAATCAATTCATCATCATTAATCACCCATCATGAACAACATCATCAGAGGAGGTATCTTGGGCCCCAGCACTTTCCCGTCATTCGAACCATGGTCGGACAAGCCAATTGAGTTCACCGGGTTATTGTGGTTGCAGTTGCAAAAAAGTACGGTACATTTTTACGTACCACTTGACCCCTCCAGGGGTTTACTTCAATCGATATTGGATCCTATCAGAGGCAGAGAATTTGCTTGGAACTTGTTGTTGGATCCCTGGCAGCAAATTTCTGGGGCCTTCACTGGGGTGGCGCCATGATTTGCCCGACGGGGGTAGGGGGCGATGTCCCCGACGAGAGCCAAGTGGACGTCGCTCAAAACATTTCAAAAGTCCAGGGACGAAAAATATGATAATTTAAAGGTTTCTAAAGCTTCTTAATAGATAGGGGCTAGGGTGGGGGAGATCTCTCCAACGAGGACCCTGGCCCCGCCCCCTAGAGTCACCCTCGGCCAACACTGATTATCATCATCATTTAATGTTAAACATCGTCGTCATCATCATCGCTGTTCGTCATGCTCATCACCTGTCACATAAACATCATTATCTAATTATTATTGTCGTCGTCACAAACATTATCATTACCCAGGCCCGTATCCAGTGGTGGGGGGTTTATGGTTCGGGAGAACTCCCTTTTCTAGCAAACCCCCCTCTTTTCTGGCAAACCCCCCTCTTCAAATTTCCCAAATAAGTCCTCCAACCCAACTAATGCACTGCAGACCCACCCAAACAAAGACCTTTTCAAACATATCTGCTTTCATAGCATTATTTAGACCCATAAAGCACAAAAATCCCCTTGCCTTGGGGGTTTCGCCGACCCCACCGGGGCTTCAACCGTGGACCTCACGCCCAGAAAACCCCCACTTGAAAGAACCTGGCTACGGGCCTGTCACCCTCATTATCATCGTCATCATCACTACTATCATCACTGTCGTCATCATCATCGTTGCCGTCATCATATTAATAGCTGTCGTTATCGTCTTCATCATCATCATCATCAGAATAAATTATCATGATCATCTTTGTTATCGTCATCATCGTCATACAAGATACAATTATACAAGATAGCTTTATTTTCAAATTTAAAATTATTTTTATCATAAATTATTATTATTCATAATCATAATCATTATCATCATCATCATCATAAGTAACGATCTACACAATTTGATGGACAGTTGGAGGAGTAACAAACCAATGGATGACAGCTCATCGAAATTAATATATCCGCTGTACAGCTATTAACCTGATCATTGAGGAAATAATCGTGCATATGAACAACTTCCGTCGTCTGCCTGAACCGCATCTATCCATCTATCAATCCTGAGCATAAGCTCACGTGACATCCTTCTGATACGTCATGATTTTTATTTCATTTTCTTACTCAGTGTTGCCTAGTAACATCAGCTAATGTAATTTATATGGTTTATTTTATGATTTCTTATATAGTTCTCTTGCAATACTATAGTTTGCTGGAAAAACTTGTCGGGATTTGACCAAATATGGTGATTGTTGCAGGAGCGATACTATTTCAGATCTGTCGGTATCACCAATAGAGGGGGTAATTCGATATTGGGGATGGGGTCTTGAGAATTTGTTTCCACATAATCTTCGAGAGGTCGAATATAGTACCGTATATGCAAGGAGTTAAATACTAATCCGTTACGACCTCAGTGAATGAACAGTGGTATTAATCAAAAGAAGATGCAACTAAAAAAACGATGAAGATACATCACATGACTCACGACGCATCAAATATAAAGAGAAGGACATTATGTCCCTCATTATATCGGTCCCTTTGATATATTGCGACAGCTCTTAATTTGCCCGAATGACAAAACAATGGTGGTGGGTGTCTGGTGATACCATATATAGATAAAACAGGGTTACGATCAATAAGTTATGAACATTGGAGGATTTATCATGAATAGTCGACATGGGATTGTCACTGGTCCAGCTCACGGATAGAACCAACATAATGGGTCTCAAAACAATGCCATACAAGAGACCTTCGGTCGAGATTGTAAGAGGTCCAAGGCCAAAACCCAGTTCACTGACCGCAACTCGATTCAGTAATTGATATATCAGTATGCCTAAAACCATGGCTACTACCAACTAGGATTTAAGGATTTATACTTTATGCATAAGGAGCGTGGTAGAAACCTTCACTTCACCACAGGGATGTGCTATAAAACATTGGTTTTTGGGATTGTTTTAATGGACAATATTAGTAGGGTTTTGGAAGGTGTGCATGGTGGTGGGTTTTTTTTTTCATTGACACGTCCACTCTTCTTGAAATCATGGTTATGAAGTAGCAATTTAAATACAAAAAAGAACATTACAAATGCAAGAAAAAAAAAACAGAATAGAAAACTGAAAGAAATAATAATAATAATAATAATAATAATAATAATAATAATAATAATAATAATAATAATAATAATAATAATAATAATAATAATAAATAGAATATATAATGCCTAAATTGCTAACAAAAATTCTCGATGAGCCACAATTATTAAATTTTTTTGAAATACTACAGTATTAATATGGTACATCGTATAGAATAAATATAAAGCTTTCAACAACAAATCTGGAGAGAATATAATTTAGGTCTATGTAATTTAGTTAGGCTTATGCAGTAAGCGAAGAGACAATTGATAGTGATGAAATCGATTTTAAACTCGATGAATGAACAAAAAAAAAACGATACAAAATAAAATGTGCAGATACAGTATCGCATTCATATATTTTCTAGCTGCGCAAAATAATAACAGCTATGGTAGCACCGGCCTACCTCCCTGGTACAGACTATTATTTATTATTACACAAGCTTTCACAACCAGCACTGGTATATGCTGGCTTCATCACACGTGACACTTTCGATCCTCAACCTTCAATGCAGTCACACATATCATGAACAGTAACACCCCTACACCACACTGAACAAACCTCCGTTATTGTCAGCTATATTCAAAGTGATTTGTGACGCATCGATGATGTCATAAACAGATGAAAGGCGGAAAGAAAAAAAACCGGAACTCGACTTTTAAGTTTTAGTGCCGGCCCATTGTCTATAATTGCAATTGTTGCCGGTTTTGATTGTTAAACGTTTATTCTTCATATTTCTTGAATTATATTGTTAAGGATCTGTGTATGGTTGTGATTGTTGCTAAATAGTGAAAACTCAATTAAAATGTTAGAAAGTTATTAACAGTCACAGATCGGAGGGAGATCAGATTCATTTTCAACGCCTTTGGAATAATTTTACTGAAGACTGACTAACTAAATGTATACATTTTAAAAGGGAATATATATTAAAAATACTTAATAACGTTTTAATTACCTGTAGACCCCTAATGAACATGACGTGGGAGAATTTCTGCAATAGCAATTATGAACACAAACTTTTATATGTTCTTGGGGGGGGGGGGAATTCAATTTGTCTAAGTAGTGATGTTTTAATGAGTTTTCACATGTTTTGTTAATTCCATCTTACACGATTATGGCAAAAACGAAAGGAATAGAAAAGCTTACAATTTAAAATTTGATGTTTGTGGCCTTGTTAGCGGCGGTGTATCCAACTTTTCCCATTTTGTTATTTACTTTGTGATTTGTATGGTTTTCTTCATACTTGTGTATCTTAGTTTTTGTATATGTGTTGATATTATGCTTATAAGTATACTGTATCCGTAAATTATCATCCTACTAGTCAATTTTAAAAGGGATCGATCGTAGCTATGAAGAAATAGAGGAATAGTAGGGAGCCTATCAGTGGTTGTTATTGATTGGCCAGGAAAGTATTCTATCGTTTAAATATAAGCTGTCTCTTATACACATCTAGATGTGTATAAGAGACAGTTTCCGTAGTATTTATCTATATTTCCGTACGTCCGTAATTGGGCCGAATTTCTGCATTTAAACTACGGACGTTCCGTAGTACTTGAGAACCCTGCACTTTCGATTCCACTCAGTGTATTATGACTTTGCGGTGAATTTCAATGACGTCATCTTTGTCTCAGCGTATCAACGTCCCAGTGTATCAGCGTCTCAGTGTATCAGCGTCTCAGTGTATCAGCGTTTATAAGACAACGCCCTATTCCTGAGTTGTCATCTATTGACTTTAACGTCGATGACATTATTACGGATTGTGAGTAGGAATGCTTATTACGTAATAAGAATCCATGAATCAATATACATTAATTTTAGAATAACCCATAACTCACAGCGTCATTGCGCTAAAGTGTCAGTCTATCATCACCGTTAACATTATTTCGTTAACATGATGTCATGATCACCAATCGACATTATCACCTTCGTCCCAGCAGTATCATCATCCTCATAATCAGCGTCCACGTCATTGTCAATAACAAAAAACAAAAAAAAATATACAAGACGAACCATCAGTGGCGTCTATAGGAGTCTTGAAATGGTGGTTGGGGTGGGCGGAGGTGATGGGATGGACGCAAAGTTGAATTGGAAATGATTAAGTTAGGGGGCGCTAGGTGATTTTTTTTTGCTTTGGAATATTTTCAATCAGGGGAGTGGGAGGGAGGGAGGAGGGGCGACGCAAGCTCTTTTTGGCGGTGGGGCATGCGCATTGTAAAGTAGAATTCCATATTTGTATTGCTTGCTTGTTATAATGAAGTTATTTGATATCTATGGACCTTCCCAGAGTGTCAATCGAACTTAACAACTGTCCAATCAGAACAGAACTTGGAATAGTCCTGTGTTTGCGCATGTTTTTACACTGCTGTTTTGTAGGACCTTAGGAACAATATCCAAGAGGCGGGGACGACTTATGTTGCATTGCCTTTTTGTACGGTGTCTGTAAGGGTATGTTCACGCACACACCCCACACACGACGTAAGGCTGGCGTAGCCCTTTAAACTAGGCAGTGGCGTTACTTACGCCACTCACAACGCCACCTGCGTGGCGTTATTAACGCTTCTTTCAGACCCAAAGATAAGTTAACGTCACGGATCTAACGCCAGTGATGCTTGAATGATTTCACCTCATTTCAAGAGATAGACCAATCACGATTGCAATAGATTAGTTACTTTGATCCCTTTCCATTTAATTACAGTAATGGTAAAGGGGTTCTTTTTCTATTACATTTCCTTACCATTTATAAATGGTAAAGGGTTTCTTTTTCTATTGCATTTTACTTAGTTTACAATGTATATGATTTGTTGATTGTGTTTTGTAAGATATTTTAACCTATTTAGACTCTATTAAATTCTGCAACACCAACAATTGTTCCACAATGCTAGCTGATAAAAATCAGAAGTAAAATTGTTCATTTAAAATACAGGAATCATATAAGTTCACTTCCAACAATTCAGATTTAAAAGTTTTAATGATGCACTGTAAATATTTTACCACAGTTAAGAACCCGTACATTATTTAAAACTGAAAACTATTCCCCCATAGGCCTATACGCCGGCGTAAGCTACGCTAGTCTTTACGCCGTGTGTGTCAACATACCCTAAATCAATATCAAAACTGTTTCGATTAGATTTCCCATCGAAGTTGGAAACGTATTAAAACAGCCATTCAAATACTCATGCTTCTTTTTCAGATTTTCCCACAGACCATATAGCTTAAACAATGTTATAATATATTTTTATACTACTGTTAATACTGTACCTATGTCTGAGGGAAAAACTGTCCACAGCAATTAAGTTTGCTTTTTGTTTATTCTACAACCGACAAGAGTACTATTGTCTTGTCCATTCTGTATTTTTGTCTTTGTATATACTTTGTTTTAGAGTTTCTTGGTGAAATAAATGAAAACACAAAAAAAAACCAACCCATTTCTTTCATCATTTGAACATGTTTATTGACACGCGTTCCTATGTCACAGTGACTATCAAAATGGGTACCTATTATCATTCTTAGCTGATCATTGAAACAACCCTAACAATCTGATTACATTATTACTGAAACTATTTAAACTTAGTCCACATTTTACAATCCTGGATTTGACCAAATCAGTTGTTTCAATTTCTTGGTCGCCCAAAGCCAAACGTTTACGAGCAATACAATTGTTTAGGCCAATAAAGTTTGATACAAAATTTTGAAATCAATGGAGAAGAAGGAAAGGATTTGGAAGGTAAGGAGAGTAGTGACATTGCAGAGCATATTCAACACAATCTCTTACCCTGTATTAAATTAAATTAATTGTATGGTAAAATATTTGAAAAAGGAGCACTGCTGATGTTTTAAAATCTGTTATTACAATAGAAAAAAATGTTCAGACAAAAGAGAGGATAATATTCTCATGTCCTCTCAATACACCCCAAAACAAATCATGTATTAATTTCAAGAAATTAACCATTAAATACAAAAACACCATATAATCATTTTAAACAGCATTGGCCTATCACAGAATCGTGGAATCTGAATACTGTATTCTATAGAATTACAAACCATTTTACTGTATTATATAAAACATATACAGTATACAGTATATGTCAAATCAACAAATCAATCAGAGATTGTAGTGTGGGATATTTCTCAAAATATACTTACATTAGTTGAAAGATCTTATGTAATATATAAAGTACAGTATATAGAAATGTAGTCATTAAGTACATATTGTTGATATATTACTTATTAATAAGCATTTACCATAAAATGAAATTATACTTTCAAATTATTATTGTAATATTTGTCCTATATAATGCTAATATTTTGTGAGGGATGTTGTGGCAAAATAGCTAAGTTGTAGCAAAAATTGAAATTCATGTTATTTGTATTTTCAGATACCTGAGTATGTGATCTTTAAAATGAGGGGTCATTCAATGAAATTGGACATTTCAAGCCTAATTGTTGGTACAGTGGCTTTCAAAGCATACATTGTTCAATAGAATGAACTATCAAAATAACGTTAAATAAACTTCTTGTTGACCACTTCCAGTTGGTACATGATTTATAAGACATCAAACTGTTGATCTATAGTGAAAAACAAATTTGGATTTTTAGGCAATTTTTTGAGCTCCCATATTTTATAGCTCATTTACTCAATACTGGCCTGTGCAACAACTTAACCACTTCACCACTACATGCCTCATATAAACACTTGACCTACTTATCATAAAAGATACCTGACAGAATAATTATATTTAATTTTGTACTATAGAGTATGTATTCTTATTAGGTCTATATACCAATATCATTGAAAAGTACAGTATTCGGATTGTAATGTTAAATAAAATATGTTAAATAAAAACTTAATATATTCATTTATCGGTTATTAATATTATAATTTTGTTACTAACTATTGTTATTCCAAATGTAATAACAATGCCAAACACCCATCACATGTTGTTATTATATTCTGAGTAAAAGTATGCAATTATATTGTTAAGCTGCTGGATCAAAATCGGTAAGAGAGTGGTTACTTAAGACCTGCCCAGACTATCAAATCTTATTGGACAAAAAACATGTGACATGCCCAAATATGGTCATGATGACATCACATCATGACCATATACAGGCATGCAACAGTTTTTTTGTCAAAGTAAATTTGATAATCTTGACAGGGTTAAGTTTTGTGCCCTGCCTCTTTATTGAATAATCAGTGAACCAAGCATTTTAAAGTATTAAGATAGGAACGAACCAAGCATTTTAAAGTATTAAGATAGGCACATTGCTCACAAACCACATTTTTTCAGATATATTACTTAATGTACTTCTCTAACTAGAGAGCGAGTTGAAAGCAAGCAAAATATATACAATAAATTAAGACTACAAACAATTGTGGAATTGTGGGTAATTTCTGAGTGCAAGTGTGGGTAACTTACAGGGTCTAGGTTAAAGGTCAACATTCACACAATGCTTCAAGCAATCTGATAGCATTAATTAATAACTAATTAAATAAAAAAAACAAGTCAAAGAAAACATTTTTTTTTTATAAAAAACAAAGATATAATTTTAAAGGAAATATTCACATAATTTATTTATGTATGATATTATATTTCCATTAAAATAATAATAATAATAATAATAATAATAGAAACAGGTTAGATAGCAGTTAGAACACATAAACACTCAAATAAAATTTCCTAACAAATCAAACATACTGTGACAACACAATCCCACAGGGAACACAAATCAAGGCAAGCGAGATGGGTCCTTTTCAATGACAACCCAATCTGTTACCAGCGACAACTAGCAGATGGATATACATCAAGTGCTCACAGAGCCGAAATAGATTTATTGAGTAACGATCAGCCGACTTAGTGCATGCCCGCTTAAGTGTGGGAATTGCTAAAATTGTTGAATCAAAACTTCATGTTTTCTTATTACACAGTGATTGTATGTATCTCACTAATTTCCCCACAGAAATAATAAAAAAGCAACATGATAAAGAAAAAACATACATAGGAACTTGTAATTGGACTGTTACAGCCACATGTGAGAAAACAATATGATACATTAATTAATAGGGTGAAATAACAGAGTGCAGCATTATAGAGCCCAAGAAAATGCAACCTACTTTTTTTAATTCACATCGTTATAATGTATACTGTATATTCTTCCAAACTTTGAGATTTTTAATTTAGTACCATGAATTCTGCCCAAAAATATTGCTTTTAACAAACCAATCAACCGTTGAATTGCAATTAGATAATTAAAAATAAATATCATTGACAATATAATTCCTTAGTTATCATTATATTTACAACTTACCATATTAAATATTCCTATTTAATTCAACCCGATAGCACATATACATACATGTGTTTTTAGCAGGGATCCAAAATTTTGAGAAGTGACTTCCGGGAGATACGACTTAATGAGCGATTTAGCACATCCAATAAGCTATTTCGTAGTCTGAACTGCGCCAATCGTATCCAAGATTAATTAACATAAACCTATGTTGTGTGTATGTGGTTTATGTTTGTTTATGTCAATTGACATTGATATGGGCAATGTGCAGTTCAAACTACAAATTGATTATTGTTTTGCTACCAGTTGTTTTACCCATGACCAGCTGACTTTCAGGTCACGTTAACTTTCGGGATATTATTAGACTTGATTGCGGGAGTGGGAGAGACTATGCCAATTTACGGGAGATTCTCGCAGGAAACTTGAGACCTTTTTAACCGTGCCGATATATTTTGATTAACATATGTGTCAAAGACAAGCCAAATCAGTCACTCGTTGCAAATCATGTTTTAGAGAATCTATTTTGTTGCACCCTGCACTAAACTAACCTTTATATTTCTATGATACATCATGGTATGCTCTTATTTTCCCCATTTTCAATGTTAAAACAACACTTTTTAAGGATTTGATGATAGTTTCTGCATATGAGAAATGCCCGACTTTGAAGGCTAATTTCTCATATACAGTATTGTTCTTTAAACAGCTGTATGTTTAAGAGCTTTAACTTCATCAGGAAATGTCAGATTTGAATGATTTTTGTAACATTTTATAGCTCTTATTTTACTCTTTAACGCTGTGTTAATAACTCAAAATTGATATTTGCATCAAGTGACTGGTTTGGCTTGTCTTTGGCACATATTTTATTTGATACAAATTTACACCCCATTTTGAAGTGGTCATCATTTTAAAAAAAATTACACCCAGTTTTAGTAGCTATCTCATGAGCTTAGGATGATTACGTTTTCGATAACCATAGAAGGTTTTGAAGTAGTTAAGGTCATTGACGGCTACTGTATTCCAATGACTTGATGAACAACAGATCACATCCTACAGACAGCTAGGAAACATCTTAGTATTCTGAACTCATCTCATCCATTGCAACTATATTTTAACAATCTCCATCACCAGAAGAGGATACTCAAAGAAGATAAGTTATTCTTATCTAGTATTAGAAGATACTATAGTCTATAGTACCTCCTTACAATGATCTATTACTATATACAATTAATTACATTTAAGAGAAAGCAATTGAAGCTGTTATAATTGTCCTTATTCCTGATTAAAAGTGATTCATTTTTTAACAAATATTGATACAAATTATGAAAAAATTCATTGTCATCAACAATCAGCAAGGAACTCTGTTTTCCTCAGAAACAAAAATTAAACAACATTCAGTTCAATTTATTTAAAAGCAAAAACGATATTCTTATGCATAGATGATTCTGTTATGTATGAATGAGTTTCATATGTATGAATGAGTTTCAAATAAATTAACATGAAATAAATATCATTTTTGATTAATTTTAAATGGTTTAGTTATCAGATTTACAACATTTTTGTTTCAATCCATTTTTTAAAAGTAACCTCTTTTGAAATTCCACTTTAAGTCACTGATATAATACACAACTCAGATTTACATTAAAAACCCTTCACAAGAAAATTTTTATGACTTGTACTACAATAAAATAAAACATCCTGGTGGATCCGATGTAACCAATTGTTGTTGACATGAATAATATACAAACAGGTTTGGATCCACTGCAGGTAAATAATCAGTAATAAAACAAGGTTTTGAGACTCAACAGTATTTGTTCGCACGTTGAACTGCTACCTTACAACCAGCTCGATGATGAAGGACCAATGGTTGCATTTTTTATCATCTTTGGTGTGTGCGGTGGTCGTGTACGTACCGGAGACATAACCTTAAAGATATACACAAAAAAAATTGGTAATAAAATACATTTTTTAATTTACTTAGGATAGAAAATTGTGCATGCAAAAAAAAATATCCCCAGATCATTTTTTCTCCCAGGTAAAATTACAAGTTTTTAAAAAGTTACTTGTGCCCTTGGACAAACAATGATTTTTATTTTTAGTGTCTCTTTCCACCTAGGATGATAAATGATGAATGTTTGGAATAAAAAATTGTAGTGCCGGATTAGGATTCGGCCTTGAGTATACGTACCCGTGAGAGAGTTGCAACACTGGCTAGTCTTTTACCCGTTCTTGATCGCGGCGTACCAATCATTGACGTCACCTGCTCATTCAGCATGGGACTGGCATTTGACAGAGTTGACATCGCACGCTGTAACCGGAGTTGTGGAGTCCCTTTCCATGAGAATGTCCTGCCAACTTTCCTAGTTGCTTTCTTTGCTTTTCTATTGAAAAATACAGAATTTCAATTAAAAATAATGTATATCTGAAACAGAGGTGTAGCTTGGTTTTAAAGTTGTTCACACTCCAATGCCAGAGTCCTAGGTTCAAAAAATTAAAAAATTACAACTCATATCCTGTCTGTGTCTCATAATAGTTTGTAAAGTATCACATATTTCATATTCTGTAATTGGCATTTATATTGCACTTGAATGTGAAGAAAAGAAAGTAGGGAAGAGAAGAGGATTGGCAGGGGCAAGAGATGACATTCTCCCAGAAATGTGCTCCTAAATACATCAATGAGAGCAGGGACAACTAACAATTATCAACAATTAAAAAAAAATCATATTCCTAATATTTTTATTGGAGCAGGATATTGAATTATTTGAGTACAATTGTACATTATGTACAGTGATTAAATGTTCAACATACCTCATAGCTTTTCCAAGTTTACTATTTTCAAAATCACTCTTGCTGAGTTCAAGCTCCTCTGGTTCAATTTGAAGCAAGAAATGAGCCTTTTGAAAAGAAAATTGAAATTTAGTAAAGTCATCAGACAATGAAAATGTATGAGAACATTGAAATACAGAGATAAAATATATGTAAATACAAAGATACAGTGTCACTGTTTATAGTGCAACACTGTGTCAATAAATATTATACAATAATATGCTGTGTCAAATGAATTGAAAAATATGTCAATGATTATTGTACAATACTGTATTAATAACTATGGTTCAAAGATATATTGTGTCAATAAACATTTTTCAAAATTGACTAGTGTCAATATAATGGTGCAATAACATGGTAAAAAATATATACTGTGTAAATAACCATAAATATATAGATAAAGACATAAAAAAATGTTTGATGAAGATCTAAGACACAGATTTTTGAAAAAAATATTGGAGGGGGGGGGGGGGGGGGGGAAACAGATGAAAAAAGGGTGGTTACACCCTTTTCCCCCATGTTATTTTCTTAATTCAAAAATCTGTATCTCATTAGCCATTCCCAATTTTTCAATCAAACACCCTTTTTGTGTTTTAGAAAAATCAGTTGCACAAAATATAAATTTTTGTTTTATAGTATAAAGTGTTAATAAGTAAAGATATGTAGTGTCATGTTAATAAAAACAAACCAATACAGTATTTTCATTAAGATTGGTGGTGCAATAAACCATGAGTTTAAGTGTATGCTTATCTGTGACTTACTGAATCAGCTTTACAAGTGATATTTGCCATGTGTTGGCAGAGTGTTTTCAGCCACTGTGTTTTACTCTTCTCATCACCAATTAACGTAAACATAAATAGCCTGTCTGTCCTGTCAGATATCTCCATCGGTGGCTTGCATAACAATGCAAAAGCATTCTTACAATCTGCATAAAAACCACATTTAAAGTTAGTAAAGATATTGCAATGTGTTAGTGGTTCTGATTTGAACTATCAAACTTACGGTTATCTATTATTTAGTATTTATATAGTGCCTATTACTTTAGGCTACAAAGTGTGTTGTTTTCAATGGTTATTGGGTCCACATGCTTAAGTGTTGCTGTCATATTGGCGCAGTAGCAAGCAACCACACCATGTACCCATTTATACTGCTGGGTGAAGAGGAGCAACGCAGAAAAAGTGCCTAGCTCAATGACACAAGGAAAGTGCACAGCTAGGGATTAAAAGCCCAACTTCAAGGTTGGGAAACCAAACCGTTCCCGCTGCATCAAAAAACTTTCACAGTTATTCATTCATTTTTATTCAAACTATATTGGTAATTATTCTTTTTATAACATAGAAACAAAATTATGTTTTGAATATATATTTACCATCAGTTTGCTTGATGTCCAAGACCCTTCGTATATGAGACAGTGGTAACACCTCTATGTGTTTATAGCATTTATGTTGACCTGTTTTGGTAACTGCAGGACTTTTATAAGATGTTGAGTTGGCTTTACTCCTCCTCTTGCAGATCTGAACAAATATAGCTTTTGTATTATTGATTCACATAAACAAAAACAATGTCTTTAACATAAATTATAAAGCCAACATTATCTCTACAACATTTGCATTCCATAAACTCATTCAATTAGTAGTTAGTAGCAGTTAGTGAAGACAACTTTCTCAATGACGAACCCTACTGCATGTATAGGGCTGTGTGTAACAGAGTGTAGCAGAATTAAAAAAAAAAAAAAAAATAGGAAAATAAGGAAGAGGGGAGGAAAGAAAAGAACAAGGGAAGACAAGTACTGTACAAATAAGATGAAAATAACATAGAGGAAGAGGTAAAAAAGAGAAGAAAATACAAAAAGGAGTAAGAGAGTACAAGAAAAAAGAGGAAAAAGGAAGAAAAAAGCAAGAAGAGAAAAGGAGGGTCAAAATGATAAGGATTTTTTTTTTAAATCTTGGCCATTTTATAAGAAACTACATTCATTTTCCTGATTGTGAAACTGTATTCACATTCTTACACGCTCACACACGTCCAAAAGAGTAAACTACCTCATTCGTCATATTTTCAGTCAAGTGGGATAAAAACTCTTTTCAAAAATTGTTTTGTGATCACACTTAGAAAGTACCCATCTTACCTCTAACAAATCTGTAAATAAAAACATGGACACGCTTCCTCCTTTCTCAGAAAAATTATCCCCTTTGCCATGTTCACGGTCTCCGATCTCTATTGTATCGATCCTTGTAACATAGCTACGATGTGCGGACAAAAGTGTAGGCGGCACGCCGTCTATTTCACTGATGACGTCAAACATTTGTGTGTGTCCCTCTGTCTTGCGTTTGTCCTCATTGATGTGACTTCGAATTGAAACAAATGTTGTTGTAATAATAATGGTAGTAATAATAGCAGCAATTGAAACAACAAGCAGCAAAAATAATAATGGATCTTTGGGTGTTATTTTTTGTTTTTATATAGTTAAAAATTATTAAATTATTTAAATATAAAACTTTTCTCACTCTGTCACTTGTTTTAGAGCATCAAGAGCTCTTCCCAAAGCGGAATGATCTGGGTTTGTTTTGTCCGTCCGCCGTAAAAGATCTGAATGCAGAAAGAATAAGGGAACTTCATATATATCACATTCTTAAAATGTTAAAATAAATATGAAATTACAATTATTTAAAATGTAATAATGTAGGTTTATAATATATGTAAATCAAAAATATACTTACCATTATTTATTTTTAACATTTATTGACTTTCAAACAGAAAAATCTCTTAAATTAATAATTATGTAATACATATAAAAAGGATATATAGTACATGAACTTGATAAAATGAAGACACAACAAAAAGAAAAGAAAACAAATCTTGTGTGTAACACCAAAACAGATGCCTACCAATTATGAATTATACCTTAATGGTGATTTATACACAATATTTCGTCATATGGGATTCACAATAGACGGATTTAATGAGGGCCGTGTCTCTAACCTGAGAGAAGCAGGATCATACTGGGTAACCTTTGAACCGGTCTGATCAGGAGATCCGTCAACCTCTGACGACTGCATTCTGGTTTACTTTGTTGAATCTATGTAAAAGTTGAAAATGTCACATTTATATACAGGTTCTTGCAATCTGAACCTCTAAATTGTTTGGTCACCAACAGCAAACAATCAAATAACACAAAATCACCAGTAGCATTGTTATAAGCTATTCAGGGTACAACTTCTATTGTTGGCATAATATGATGATTAACATATCAACCATATAGGAATTTCTTCAGGCAACATATTATTTTTTCAATCGGTATAATTATTTCTTAAAATGTGAAAAATCTCATATATTTAATGAATTACAATACAATGTGTGTAGGTAATAGTACAATAAGTAGTAGGTAAGTCTTACTTTCATAAAAGCGTGGAAACGAGGACGCGTCTTCTCAGATTTCTCAACAGTCTGTTTAATAATCTCATAGAAGTTGACAAATGGTGGATATGCTTTCATAATGTCAGTCGACTACAAGATAAAAAATTTACATTTAATTTGAAATCATTCAGTTGCTCAGAACATGACACTGTGTTATACTACACATAATGGAAAAAAAATGTTTCATGTAGTATTTCAGGATTACAATTTCAAAATAAGGATTAATACAGGCTTGCAAAAATGATGACATGAACACAGAGAAATGCAACATAAAAGGTTAAAGGTTACTGAGCCTACATGTTTTTCAATTATAACTCCAACACTCTTCTCTTCAGAATAGTTCTTCAGAAGCTCCTGAAGGTCCTCTCTGAGTCGACAGTGGACTTGGTGGATGTCTGGCACTTTACCAAACATGGTCTTGATGTCTTCTGGAGGAAGAAGAGGTCCTCCAACCTCGTGCTGCTCAAGAGGTTCTTTGAAGACCTAAAAGAAGTGGAAAAAAGTTATGAAAATTTTTATATTCATAGGTAAATATAATTATAATTTTTTTTTTAAACAACAATTAATGGCAGACATAGGAACACAAAAATACTCATGGTTTGGAGCTTCCACCACTGCAATCAGTTTAGAAAACTGAGATGGCAGATTCCTTACAAACATCTTCAATATCTGCCAACAGTTTGTGAATTGAGAGGGCATATTCTGCTAGGATCATCAACGACTGACAGCAGCTTAGCCAATTGAGATGGTATACTCTCTGCAACTATCCTTATTATTTATGCTAAAATCTTTATAGTTGGTTCAATATACGCTAAATTGAGCTCTGCAGCCCTACCTACCTTTATTATCGTACTCAGTATAGCAACATAGTTGGTTTCTGTTTGCAGGAGCTCCATCAGGGTCTGCTGTCGGCGTGAGACAGGTTGCTTGGGAGTCTGCCCAACTTCCATAGGTGTACAAAGTCCTATGGGATGGATAATTAGCAAGAATGAATTACCAAGTTATTAAAGAACTAGAGTGTTAAGTTGGAGAAAAAACACAATTAGATAGAAATAAGGTGATTTTTAAAAACAAGTGAAATATAAATTTGTAAAAAGACCTTCTTATGTCTGAAAAATGTATCATATACTGGGTTTTCTTTGTCAAATTTATTAATACTATCACCAATTGTTATCAATAAGTATTATCATTATTTACTATTATTATTATCATTATTTATCTCACCATTGATCACAACTGATGCTTCTGGAGTCTGTGATGCATCAAGGACAGATGACGCAGATATCCCAGTTTCGTTAAGTACGCTTGATCTACGCTTCCGAGGTAAGCCCGGTGATTCCATGTGATCTGTATCATGGCTTAGTTGAGCAATGCTCTCACGCAACCTACGTCGTTTGCGAGACTTGGATGTCGGAGTCGATACAGATGACGATTTCGCTGGCGTCGCCATCTACAAGATAACAGGCGATATGTAATGAGAGTTGCTTACCTCGAATATTATGAAGAGATATTTCTTTGTTATTTTTTCTTCTTTTTCTTAATTTTATTCTTTTTTAATCTTTCTATTTGAATACTTATGTATAAATTATTGTTGGCAGGTTACAGTACTGAACCAATTTGGAAAGAAATGCTACTGTATGAAAGTGTCATTCAGTATAAAGACAGAGAAAATACAATGGATATCATCCATCCAATCTTATTAGGTTATTGGATGTACAGCAGTATAAATTTCACTGTAGTCAGACTCTTTGAGCCTTTTAACTATCAAACCCTTAAATGCTCGAATAAGCGCTGCTCTTGAATAAGCACCACACCAAACATGTTTTTTCCATTAAGCGACACTCTCGGATAAGCGCCACACCAAATGTGATTTTTTTCATTAAGCGCTGCTCTCGAATATACACCACATCGCTTAATCGAGATTACAGTATATATAATATTACCCTGTGTGTAATGAAACAGGGTTTTAAATACAATGTGTACAGTGTTGAAATGAATAAATAACACAAATATGACACAAGCATTTCCTTATAAAAATTTGTTACTGATGATAGGACCTATGATAGGCCAACTAAACTACGGGAATACGTGAAATAGGTAACATTGGAATGGGCATGGAAAGCTCCATGCCAATATTTTTTACAAAATATGTCATCAGACGATGATGCTATGAGGCAAAACAGTACAATCAGGCTGAAAGTGTGTGGTTGTACCTGACGTATCTGATCAAAATAATAATGTTTATCTTCATGTATGTTTCACTTTCCCAATGTCCTTTCATTGTGTTTTGACTCTACATTGTCTGTCATATCTGACAGACATAATCTAATGCAATGAGACTAATAACAAAATATCTACTGATGAATTAATGCTAAACAATTTTACTGAAATTAGTTTATATGAGTAATCAACGACATCTTGGAATGTACCTCTCAAAAAATTAATTCAACATTTTTCTCACCTTGTTGAAGACGTACATATCTGCATCAGCACAGGCATCAATCTTGATGCTACTCCAAAACCACTATGGACAGAAAATTCATTCATTCAAATAACAAAAACTCAAAAAATAAATTAAACATGTGGAAAAAACAAGAAACCTGACTTTAGCTGGGAAAATTTTATTGATCAAATCATACGAAATCTCAAATTTTATTCATCTCGCATCAAGCTTTTCTGTTATAGAAGCAAATCATGTTATAAAAGATATTGAAAAAATTCTATGATTTCTTGAGGAAGGGCGGAAAAAGATTTGTAAAAAGGAATTCCATTATTGGAACAATTGAAGAAAATGGTCTTAACATCTATAAAGAAAATACCTTGGAAGGATCTCACATCAGAATGTGGTAATGAAATCATTTTCAATCACAATATTGAAGAAAAAGTTGTAAAGGCTAGACATAAATAACATTCCATTATTCTATAAGGAAATTATTCTTACTTATATTCAATTGACTAAACCGGATAAAAGTGATGTTTTATACACATTGCATTTTGAATAATAGATATGTTAAAATAGATGGAAAATCTATATTTGATAACTATCTCCTTAGGAACGGCATCAAACTGATAAACGATTTATATGAAACAAAAGGAAATACTGTATCAAAACTTTTCAGTCTCTAGGTTTACCAAAAAAATATAATATGAAATGAATAAGTATTTGTGATGCTGTCACTAAAAGCTACAAAGAGATGTTAATGCCGGGTTTCAATAGAAATTTATGCAATTTCAAAATAATTTTTAATACACGAAGAAGAAATTCATAGTGGTACTGTCACAAAAAATTTTATTTATACAATATTTATTAACAGGAAAATAGTTACGCCAACAGCAAGAGAGAAATTTAATGTAGAATTTGGTATTCAGGATGACACATAGCCAAATATTGATACCTTACCTTTCCAGTGTTCATAGGAAATCAAAATGCAGATATTTCAGTATAAAAGTCTTATGAACAGCTTAATGACTAACTCTAGATTATATAAAATGAAATTGTGGAGTCATACCAATGCTCATATGTCAAAACAGAAATCGAAACTATGCAACATCTATTTTTTGACTGTACGAAAGCAAAACCAATATGGGATGCTTATAAATGCTGGTGGGAAGCCCTAACAGGAAAAAAATATTATCTTAAATTATAAAACAATTATTATAGGTTATGAGGTTGATGCTCCTGCTGTTGTTAAATTTGTGTATTCTACTAATTAAGTCTTTACTGTTCACCAGTAGAGGGCGACCATATTTGATGAATTTTAATCAATTATTGAAAATCTGAAATTTTAATTTCTATTTAGAAAAGATCAAAGAACCAAGTCTATATAATTTTAATCAAAAATGGAAGGCATTAATTAATATTTTTTCTTATAAAGACTGATTTCTTTTGATTTAACATTACGTTAAAGAAATATTTCTTCTAATCTATGGTAACTCCTCTGCATCTGAGTGGTAGTAGTCTAAGAATGGATTTGTTTGGCATACATATTGCATATTACATTGATAGCCTTTTGTATCCTTTTTCCTTTTAACGTAATGTATTTTCTCTTTAACGTAATGTACTTTCATTTTGTAGGTATGTATGTAAGAATTATATTGAATAAAAAAAAACAAAAAAAACAAACAAACACAACTTTTTATAAGACCAAGATTGAAATTAAAGCAGTTACCGTCTACAGTATTTTAATAAAAAAAATCCTTCAACCAATTTAAGGCAAAGAATATAAAATGCATTATTTATGAATCTAACATATTTCATCATTCTAATTTATAAGCTCAACGCTAGGTTTATAATATGATGATATAATATAAGTTGAAGAGTTCATACCTCCTGTTTAACGACAGTAACTTTCGGCCGTATTTCAAATGGTAGGGAAGTCATAGTGATGTCATCGACAACGATGTGCGTACAGCATTGATCAGAAGCAGACGAGATAGACCCACCTGAGGTTTATAAACAAAACATATAAATCAACCAATAACACAAAAACGGCATTGGTAAGAAGCAGAGGAAACTCATCCTCCTGAATAATACAGTTAAACTTTCGTATGTAGACTGTGCCTAACTTGAATAATTTCCAAGTCGGTCTTATTTCACATGCCAAATTGTTGTGTTTCCATTAATTTATGATCTTAAGTCAAGTTTTATCAAACAATTTTTCAATAGCATTTTAGATTTAACTTAGGCAAGTTCAACTGTATAAGTAAAATATAAAAACATAATAAAAAAAAAAAAAGCCCAACAATATATTTACAACATTGATTCAAAGATGGTGTTGGCATAGAATAGGGAGTTTTCGCAAGCTTATGAAAATGATAACGAATACGGTTAGGTTATCTAATTTGTAGACAACTATTCCCCTGTAAGTGATTCATGCCTTGGCATGAACCAAGGATCATATGAGGCATGTTGTGGCAAAATGGCTAAGTTGTAGCAAAAATTGAAATTCAAGTTATTGGTATTTTCAAATACCTGAGTATGTGATCTTTAAAATGAGGGGTCATTCGTTCAAATTGGACATTTCAAACCTAAGTTATTGGAAAGTGAAAGTACAGTACTCTTAGAGTCAAGATAAACAAGATCTTGAGTAATTGCCTTTCAAAATTATTTGTGCATACATTGTTTAATAGAATGAACTATAAAAAATAACGTTAAATAAACAATTTGTTAACCACTTCCAGAACTAATATTTTGAGACATGATTGATAAGACATTAAACTGTTGACCTATAGTGAAAAACAAATTTGGATTTTTTAGCAATTTTTTGAGCTCCCATATTTTATAGCTCATTTACTCAATACTGGACTGTGCGACAACTTTACCATTTCGCCAAAACATGCCTCATATGCTCTTACAGCATATTGCCAAGAATGTTTTAGGCACGATTGACGATAATGATAATGAAGTATTCATATTTGTAAGTTTGCAAAAGGTCCCAAATGTCGCAAATTCTTTAAAGCAGCTATAAGACAAAACAAAGTTTGTTAGTCATGATTGGTTTGTTTTCCAATCCCTCTCCAAATTTACAGAGCTCTGCCTTAGGTCAGCCTCAGTAATTCATATTTTATGTGAAAAGGGCGCAAGTCCACCAGTAGGTACCCCAGGTGGCTGCAGGTCTACCAGGTGGTGCTACATTAGGTAAACCACATGGATTAAAAAAATCCTCACCTTGTTCAACAGCAATTCCTTCCATTTGCTCCTGCTCTTCATCAGAGAATCCAATGAAACACAGCACACACTTGTGAAATGGTTTCATCTTAAATACCATCTGCAAAAATCATCAGATTTATATTGAATTTACCCATCATTGTTCACAGACATTTCGGCATCCTTCAATCCATTATTTGTTATCTGAATAACTAAATATTTCTGGGATTAAAATTTATTTTTAAGATCCTTCTCAATTGTTTTTACCTTTTTAACATACTTCAAATTTGCTGAAAATATACTCACCATGTTTTCTGAAACTGAACTGACTGTTATGTCATCACGTTTGTTCCATGATTCATGCACCCATTGCTGGGTCATAATTGGGGTACCCAGGCTCACAGCAGCCTACAAGAATTACAATGCAAAAAATACTTGATATAGAAGTAGAGGCTTAGAAAATGGCAATACTTGTGCTTTTAGACCACAATATCAGAAATTTCATTCACTAGAAGTTTGTGGATTGGCAAAGTAATGTTTTCAAGGTGTTTGAAGACAGGACAGGGGTCTATGCTTGATCTATGGACAGATGAATGCTATCATTGCCCAGGGATACTGGTTCAATAACAGCAAAATATATCAGGATACCTAAGCCAGGCACTCAATGTATTTCATGAAAACTATGCTTCATGTGGGTGTTAGACAACGCGACGCTGTCTCCTGATTGTCGGTAGTACTCTGAACGGATCGTCATTCAAAAAATGATTCATTGCACGCGTGTCGTAGCTTTGCGTTCTCCATAGAATCACATTTGCCAACAACCCTTGGGCGCAGTGAGTACCCGGGTTTAGTTGTTCTTCCGGGATGAGTAAACTGAGCAAGTGTCTTTTCATGTCTGTTGGAATTCTGACAACATCTACTTCATCACACTAAGTCTGATCAATTGTCTGTTTGATCAAACTAACCAATAAACACACTAAAAATGTTATTCAGTAATTCATAAAGCTCTAACCACACTATCAATTCTACATGGCAAATAAAATTGATTTTCTCATATAATGGTATGGTATGACATCACATCACCATGCCCATATATGGATGCAAAACAGTATACTGTGGGCAAATTATGTAATTTTATCACATAAAACTTGAGTATGGATACAGCCAGACAATCATTTATTTAAATGTCAAACCTTGTATTTACTGCCAGCTGGATTGTTAGCTATCAGGTGAGTCACTTTGGATGTGAAGTCTTTACGAACGCTGCCACCCATATGGTGGACAAGCTCTGCCATTCGCTTTAAAAGTTCCTTCTCCAGGAATCCAGTGAAGCAGACCACTAGCTTCGACATATGCCGACAGTAAATTGGTCTTGAGTTATAGGGTAGTGCCTGAAAGGGAATGTATCAAAGTATGATAACAATAAAAACAATTAATAAATACAGGGCTCCCTCAAATTAAAGACCCCTCCAATTAAAGACCACTTTCTGTGGTCCCAAATAACAAACGTCTTTTATCTTTATTATTCTAATTAGAGACCAAAGGTTTCCAAAGACCATGGAAATAGGAGGGAGATCTGTAATAAGGTCTGGAAGCGATTTGGCACACAGGGAACAGTTTGGTTTCCCAACCTCGAGGTTGGGGTTTCAATCCCTCGCTGTGCATTCCGCATGAGAAACACAAAATAGGCCTAGTGATCGTGAAGACAGTAAACATGAAACGTTTAGGGTAAGCTTTTTTGAGTATTATTTATTTCATTTCATATCAAAGAAAGCAGCACACAGTACAGTATTACTCCTTGTTTGTCAACCTTTTTATGGACTGGATACCCATGTTAATTGATTGGGCACTCATTGCAAAATGAAAAAAACTTTATTATACGTTTATTAGAAGAGGGGCGTTTATTAGAGACAATACGGTAATACGGAAAGTGTGTCACTTTGTAAAGCATCAAATGTAAGCTTACCTCATCTTTATGTGCACAGCTCATGATTAATGATGGCCCAACCACCCGGTGTTCTGACTGTGCCAGTTTCTTGAACAAGGACCCATCAAAATGATCAAGAACAAACACAGTATCAAATTGGTCTGATGGCTGATAATATTCACTACCATCAGGTGAATACACAACAGGTAAATTCAATTTCTACAGAAAAATAAATATAATAAAACACATTAAATCAATTTAACAGTAATAATAATAATAATAATTACATTAATAATATATTATCATTATAAATGTACACAAAAACAAAGACAAAAGAAGGAGGGCATGACAAGGGGGAACATCATTCCTGTACATCCTGTCATCCCACAACTACACATTTATCAATTTAGAAACTATTTCTGTTTATCTAAATTATAAACTCTTTAATAAACTCTCTTAAATTATATTCCCAATTAGCAATCTTATAAAATGGATGAAGTTATATGACTGTTCCATGTGTTTTTGTTCTTTTGCTCAAATATACCGTACCCAAAACATCTAGATTTGTAAATAAAATGCAAAACAGGTTCTATTTTTAATTAAATAATTCATTTAATTCAATTAAAAAGAATCTGGTCTGATAAAGAACATTTTAATTGATGATGTTTGTAATGAGAAAGTCCATGATAAAGTAGTAGCCATAATGCAAGACAAAGATCATCCACTTCATAGTAATATCAATGGTTAAGATCTGGTAGACGACTTAGGTCTACTCGATGCAGGACAAAATGTTTCTCAAAAAGTTATTTGGAAGTGTTACTCAGCTAATTTCTATACCTAGCTTTAAGATTATTTGTACAGTATGCTTTATATGTTTTTCTTTTCTTACTAACATTTGAGCAATTTTATGTCAAACTGAATTCTGAAAGGACACATTAAGTGAACTATTTTGCATTTATAAACAGTAAATATATAATTTCTATATAAATAATTTCCATATACAATATTATATTCAATACTTCTTCTAGATGTTATATAGAAGTATTGAAATTCATTAATCTAATTCATATCTTTACTTAATTATTATATTTTTACACAATATACTACACATTATTCAATGCAGAGATATTTTCGTCTCACCTCTAAGCAGCGGGTTAAATCTACATTATCAGCAAGTGCATCGCCAACAACACAGACCCGTACCTCAATCATACCATCACCTGGATAATAATGCAAATGAGTCATTAAAATTTATTATGCATTAAGACAATAACTCATTTAGTGATAATTGAATCTGTATTGATGTTTTAAAATTGTTTTATAGTACCGTATATCCTCGAATTGAAGCTCAGTGGGCTTAATCTCGAGATGAAGCGCATCTCGAATTGAAGCCCCCCCCCTCCCTTTTTAGCAAAATCAGCCGAAAAGAAGCCCATCTCAAAAAGAAGCCCATAGGCTTTTTTTCAAGGTAGCATAGGCTTCTTTTTGAGATATTACAGTCACGTACACTGCACATCAATTAAATACAAGCTTGGTTTATACAGTAGTTTAGGTGATTTAATGCCAGGTAAATACACAGACTGATGTTACAGTGGCCTTATTTATTGTTTTATAGTACAGCATTCATTTGGAAAAGAAGCCCCCTCTTTACTTTGCCAAAGTAGTCTCGAAAAGTAGCCCATCTTGAAAAGAAGCCCATCCAAAGTTCGCAAAGAAAAGAAGCAGCCCAGGCCTTGAATTCGAGGTTTTACGGTATTTATATATTTATATACTTGCATTCATTAGCAACGGCAATTTTTAAATTTGGGTTCAGTTTCAACATTTAACCTTTGTGTTTCAAATGAATTTATATTTGTAAAGCCGGGCACTCACTGCGCTGTACCAAAAATCTAACTCCGCTCCCTGTAAGCGCTAGACGACGTCACCCCATCTGCTGATTGTCAGTGACAGTCTGAACGGATTATCATTTTTAAAAATCCATAAGTGCGCACGTTGTGGCATTCTCCATAGAATCATTTCGGCAGACAACCCTGTCTGTGGCGAAGTGAGTGGTCGGCTTAATGGACATTGATTCATGAATCTTGAACCTCAAGTGAGGGATGTGACGATATTCTAACTGATATGAATGTTGGTTGTTCAATCAGTATTCTAAATTGATTTTTATTATATTTGAGGCATGTTGTGGCACACAGGCCAGTATTGAGTAAATGAGCCTGAAAATATGGGAGCGCAAAAAATTGCCTGAAAATACAAATTTGTTTTTCAAAATATACAGTTTAATGTCTTTACAAAATTCTGAAAGTGGTTAACAAATTGTTTATTTAACATTATTTTGATAGTTAATTCTATTAAACATGCACAAGTACCGTAACTTTTAAAGGCAATTACTCAAAATCATGCTTATCTTGACTCTAAGAGTGCTTCACTTTCACTTTCCAATAACTTTGTAATGTAAAATTTCAATTAATGAACCCTCATTTGAAAGATCACATACTCAGGTATCTGAAATACCAATAACTAAATTTGAATTTCAATTTTTGCCACAACTTAGCCATTTAGCCACAACATTCCTCATTTGCTTTGCTAGTTCATAAACAACTTGTTAAAGCTTTTCATAAAAACAATGACATTTTTTTTTTATACTAATACATTCTTATTTAATAATCTTAAACTAATTTACCAACTTCCTTAACACTTACATGGATCCTCTTGGACAGTTGTCTGATCCCCATGACAAGCATAACTGATCTCAATTTGAGATTCTTGTGCTAACAGAATAGATGACATCTTCACAATCGTTTTGTGTTTAAGTTTGATTTACCTGCACTGAGTAAAAAAAAAGGAAAAAGTATACAATTAATTTCCCAACAGCCTCAAAACCTTTTGTAGTGTGTCATGGCAAACTCTAGCTAGCAAAACTGAGGCTCTATGCTATGGTATGCCTAGGGGACTAGTGTTCATTGTTGTTCTTGCTTGTCTCCATTCATGACGAAAAAAAAAACCATCACAACACAAGCATTTGTGATTTGAAAAGTGATTCCAACAAGAAGAGAAGACTAAGAGTAAGAGCAACAAGCAAGATGGTTGCAAATATACCACACATATGTAGCCTGCTTTACCTTTCAAATGATAAAGTAGGCTTAGTTCTATACAGCACCTCCCTGTAGTCTAGCTACACAGTAGCCTTCTTTCAGGCCTTTGTGTAGGTGAGTGGCCTGCTGTACAGTATGTAGGCCTAGCCTACTGCTGCTGTGGCTCAGTCGGTAGAGTAGAGTGGCAGTGCTCATCGGACCCGTGCTCACCATGCCTGGCACTTTTGAAATGTTAATTGAGCAAAAAACACAAACTTCTCATATTCACGAGCCATGAATTAAATCACTAAAATGATATAACATTCCTCTACTAAGTATTATCAATAAATACATAAATATACTTACAAATAATTTACAATAACATAGCACAATTTATTATTTCATAATGTTGAACTTCTTCTTCTGAATTTTGTTATTTCAAATAATCCGCCTAGCTGTGATTATTTATTAAGGTATGCCGACTCTGATTGGCCAGAGGCAATCCACGCACTCATGTACATATGATTTGTTTTGCTTTTAATTCATATTCAGTACACACAAACCGTTCTATACTTAAATAAATTGTTGTTTTAAATCGTATATACGTAAATGAATTTTACAAAAAGGTAATGCAACATTTTGTGACTTCATATCTTTAAATGATTTTCTAGTTTAATCTGTCCAATTGGAAAATGCGTTTTGTGTGATTCTTTGTCCAATCAGAGGAGCCATGATCGACTCGCCTTCAAGTTAGGTCAAAGGTTAAATAATCGGATCGAGTAATCAAAGCAGACGACAAGATGGCCGATAAACGAGAATCAGGTCTGATAAAAATTGCTTTTCCCCCGTTAAAGCTTAATTTATGTGTAGTTATTCTGTGTTTACTTCATATAAATAATCTGGTTAACCTAAAAACCAATAAAATGAATAAGCCAACTGCCTGGCCCTGTCTGTGGCTAGGCCTTTGGGAACGGTACGACGGGACGGTGTACACACACACACACACACTGCCTGTACGTACGTCAGTGTCAGTCACAGTGAGTGAGTGCCACGGGTATTCAGTGCCACTGGCACCACCATCTTCTACTTACTGGCCTACCCTAGCCTAGCTAGGCTTAGCCCTGGTCGAAAGGCGCTGCCTAGATCTGGGCGAGAGCATGCCATTGGCCTAGTAGTAAGATAGGCCTTACTAAGTTCTTGTAGGGCGGGCCTATGTAGATAATACTTAGCCAGGTCTGGGAATGAATGGGATTTGAAATTATTTTCTTGATAAGTACAACAACTCCCTGGTAGCGGCAAACAGGCTGGTAAAAAATAAAAGGAAGTGGATATATTTACGTCGCCGTAAACAAATCAGAAAACGACATAGTTACGTAAATGAAACAACGCATGCGCAATCATACTTTAAAATAAACTTGCATTATCGGTCACATAAATTTATCAATTCTCGTTAAATGTACGTTAACACGGAGTTCAACTTTCAGACTCTAAATTAGCATTGGCCTTTTGCTGAGGCCCCTTTTTTGGCAAGTTAAATTTATGAATGTACTGTACCATGAATCCACAGTGCATGAAAATCAAATCTTCAAACGTGGACGTGTTTATTATAGCCATGTTAAAAAACAATAACTTGACACAACACTGCAGTGGTGGATCAAGGGTGGTTCAAGGGGTTCGGACGAACCCCCCTCCCCCTCTGTTAAGAAACTTAACAAAATACAACTGGGTCCTGGCTTACAAAAGGCATGCTAACCTACCTAGGCATAGGTTGGAAGATCAGACAATTACTGGGCTTAGCCCATCTAGTTTTCAATGAAATAAATTATACACACTGTTCTTGGTTCGCCGTCGTAATAATGTATACGAAATGTGTGTTCTTCAGGCCTATCGGTTCATTGGTCCATGGAAGAAAGACTACATCCAACTACTCAATGTTTGTTGGAATATAATAATATATTAATAAATAATAATATATAATAATATAATTTCATTTATGGGGTTTTTTGGAAAAAACATTTTAAACCCCCCTCTTTTAAATTCTGGATCCGCCCCTGAAATGGTTTCTACTCTTTAAAAAGCCATTGAACAACACACAACAGCAAATCGACGCACATGGGGAATCCCCGAATTGGTTGAATAAATTTTTGTAAACAGTTTACGACTAGCAGATAGTAGGTACAGTATTTAAATTATAATTTTACAGTTCTTACTAAACATAATTAAATTTGCTACAGTAGTAGCCTATGTATATAAAATAATTGAATGATTGTGATAATGAGCTAGAAGTATTCGTTTCACTCTCTCACATCATGATCACAACGTCGAGCAAGGCTGTTTATTCCATGTTCTGCATCCATACTTTGTAGACACATGCACAGCATGCCAATGTTGTTTTGTTAGTGATCAGACTACATGGGAAATTATGTTTGAATAAAACATTAAAAATATTTGTTTTGTCTTACCAGGGATATGTATTTTATGTATTTTTTACATCTACCTGGTCTCACTTTTTTCGTATTGATTAAATATCTTACAGAAAATACAGGCATATTATTATTCGTTGTTTACTTCTTGCTTCATATAGCGTACAGTACTTTTAGAGTTGATCATGTGCTCTCCAAATGTGGTTTTCTTGTATGTTCTCCGCGATCGATCGGGGCTCGATGCTCGACCCGACTAAAGACTATAACGATGTTGTTTTTGTTAGTGATGACATGGGTAAATGTGTTTGAATGAAAAATGATTGACTATCGTATATCAATACAGGTAGGCCTAGAAGAATATCGTCTTGACTTCGTGGTAATTGAGTTTTAGCAAGGAAACCTCGCGTAGGCCTAGGCCTTGTATTTAGATCAAGTGTGTTCATTCAACAAATGATTGTGTAAAATGAACATAACATTTCCAGCTAATAATATCACTTTTATTTGAAAAGTTAACACAATGATTTAATAATTTATTTAGTGACTAAACTACATACTGTGCTGTTGTAGAAAATTAAATTTGTACAAGAGACAGGGCCTACCCTAGCCTAGCTAGGCTTAGCCCTGGTCGAAAGGCGCTGCCTAGATCTGGGCGAGAGCATGCCATTGGCCTAGTAGTAAGATAGGCCTTACTAAGTTCTTGTAGGGCGGGCCTATGTAGATAATACTTAGCCAGGTCTGGGAATGAATGGGATTTGAAATTATTTTCTTGATAAGTACCTGTCTCTTATACACATCTAGATGTGTATAAGAGACAGCATTTGAAAGATCACATACTCAGGTATCTGAAAATACCAATAACTTAAATTTTTATTTTTGCTACAACTTAGCCATTTTGCCACAACATGCCTCATATATCTGTATGAACGTATCTGTATATCTGTACGGATCCAGTAGGGGGACACATTTTTGTCACTAAATTAAAAAATTTTCAATGCAAATCAATGTTATTTGCTACTCACTTACCTATTATGAGACTGTTGTGAGCCCCCATTTGAAAAATTCTGGATCCGCCCCTTGGTGTATGGCGTTCCAGATAACATAGCTACTCCAAAATACATACAAAATTAATATTTAATGAACAGAAACATAAATAATACAAGGTCAGTGGCTGTTGTTCAAAGAAAAAAATGAATCTAAAAAAAATAAATAAATAAACTTATGTACAGCCATTAATTAAACAAAATCTATACTCTATAGAGGATATGCACAGTACCAGAAGATGATGATGAAATCTATACTGTTGAGGAGATATCAGGCCTCCCAATCCAGAAAAGTCTGTTAGTTTCATAATTCTCCACAATATACTACCGTTCTCCAAGCCTTGAAGTCTTGTTGTAAAGCAGGACATTGCACAACATAATTACAATCAATATTTTATTATTGTTGTATATCTTGTACAAGTACCAATTTTCAACTGTCAGTTTATACATCTCATACATATGCACAACAAACAGTTATTACAGTATATTCACAACAAACACATTGTGTATGATCATTTTTTTAATATAGCACCCCTCCAATTAGATATGATCTCCTATTAAAGACCACTTTTCTTCAGTCCACATGAATGCCTTTCATTTACTTTTTTGATAATTATTTTCCAGGTTCCAGGGCACATAGAAAAAATTATTAGATTATCACTCTTCTTTTTTTTTTTTAAATTGATGAGGAAGGGCAGTTTTTTTTTTTTTTAAATAGGAACAATAGATTATTTCAATTTTGTTTTTATCGATGAGGGAGGGACTGTTTATATTTGGTGTGTAATAGTAAATATTGTATAAAAACTGGTTTAATTTTATAGTTTTTTTTTTAAAGAAAATGTATTTGAAGTCACAAAATTGCATTGTTATTTTTATGCTGTTAAAATAATTGATGCGGCAAAAAATTTTTTTAAATTCCGCATTAATATTTTCTGAATTTTTGAGATGGGCGAGAGTGTTAATCTAATAAAATGTTCTATTTGCCCATAGAGACCAAAACTGCCGAAGAATACACAAATCCTGGTGCCACAAATTCATTATTTGTCTTGTTTTGTATCTTATTATTTCTGTTTGACTTTTCGGAGTCACTGTATCAACCTTCATTTGACTATATTCATGTTTACCATATATAAAATAAAAATGTTATTAAATGATACAAAATATTGTTTTTACTTTTAGTATCAAACACACCAAAGAAAAAAAGAAAGACAAGAGGAGACCATTTCAAACAGCGTTTTCGCAAAACTTTTAATATGGTGTTGGAAGAAGAACAAACAACCAACCTTCAAGAACATAACTATTTCACAGCCTGCGTCCCTCCTTCAAATTTACCACAGAGACATTTTTGCCATGTGTGTGGATATCCTTTTACAGTATTTATTTATCATGGGGGAAAAAATCTGGAAAACTCTCAAAAATTGTTAACAAACATTAAATTTCAATTTCTTCTAACTTCAATTGGAGGCACAGAGTTAAAATCTTATTACATCCTCCTCACGTGCAACTAAATTTGTACTACCTTTTTCTTTTAGTATTATTACTTAAGTTATAGTTGTTATTATTAAGGTTTACCTTCTTTAAGAAATACTGTACCCAGGAATATTGACATTTAATTTACATTATATAGTAAAAGAATGTAGCAATACAGTTGAACTTGCCTTAGTCGAATAAAAATTGGCATTGAAAATTTGTTCGAAATTTGACTTTGATGATTAATTATTGGAAAACACAAAAATTGTGCATGTAAAATAAGATCGACTTAGAAATTATTCAAGTTAGGCAAAGTCGACTTTGTTGTTGCATGGAAAAAAACATGTTATCTATTTTTTGATATAAGGGGTCATACTTAGCTATTTAATCACTTTCAGCGAACCTTCTCATTGACTAAAGGCCATTTATTTTAATGGTCAATTATTTATTACAGTATTTTCTATTGAAATGTGCTTTTCCATTATGTTATCAAGGTTTGCTGCCAGTAAAATCATTTTGTGTTTACTGTATTTACCTTAACTGATGCTATGTACATTCCCGTCAAATTATACATGTGTTTCATGTGGTGCTCGCTTCTGCTGTGTTAAATGTTTAGGAACCCATCAGGATACAAGGTAAGATCAAAATCTCTTTTTACACTGAATGGATGTTTTTTTATCTTAATAAGATGCTGGTTAGTTTAACCATAATAAATGGGTAATGGGAACAGCCTGGGAAACATTCAGCTTAGCCGATTTACCTTAACTCCATGGAGAGTTTAGCTGAAGAATTTGTGCCAATACTAACTATGCAACAATCCAAATCTCAGTGTTCACATTGGGCTTTTCTATCATACAAAATGGTGGTTAATTTAATAGTAAATCTAGTGTAAACAGCTGTGGAAACATTCAGCTTGGTCAGTTTACCTAAGCTGCGCGATTAGACTTTTTTTAGTATTTTGTAAAATATGAATAACCATCATATAAATTGCATTACAGACTGTGTAAATGAGACATACTGTATTTTATAAATAAAAACAAATATTTATTTATAATTTTTATTAAATTTGACTAATTTTTTTTTGTTTTTGCAGATGTCTAAAATGGACAGTATGAGTTAACACATCAAACTCAATATGCGAGAAGATGAGATTTGATCACTGCTATTGCGCTACAACTTATCAACATCACACAGAGACTCATCAAGTTGTCAATGTTGTTTATTCAATCAACAAAAATGTGTTATAGACATGAGGTACCATTGTGTTCTAGAGACATTTTTAGGACACATACTGTATCTTTGATCAGTGAATTGTTATCAATTTGATTTCTTAAAACACTCAAAATCACTCTGCTTCTCTGAACAGTTACAAGAGCCAATTTAAAACAAAGTGCAAGCTTGTACTGTAGGCATGTTCACACAAGTTAGGCCAGGTACTCACTGTGCCATGGTTGTTAGCAGACGCGATCCTTTGCAGAAAGGAATGCCACGACGCATGCGCAACGAATCATTTTTAATGACTGTTCATTCAGGCTGTCACTGACAATCAGCAGACAGCGTCGCATCGTCTAACGCTCACAGGGAACAGAGTTGAATTTATTGTACTGCGGTCGCACAACACATAGTGCCCGGCTTTAGAATAAGCTATGAAGAAGCAGTTGTCTTGTCATAAGCCCTGGGTAGTGCCCATGAAGACACTCTGTTACAACAGACAGTAAACTGTTAAGGAGTAGTATGTCTCAGAGTAAGAGCTGTTCAGACATATTTTCTTCTGAGCTCGCAAGTCAATAACGCTTTTATTATGACCTCCCATTTTTCAGAATGAGTGGCAAAACAGCATTTCCTGTGATGTGTAAATATTTATTAGACACAATTTTTAAATATTTATTTTCGAGAATTTAAGTACAATATTTGTTCATTGGCAAAAGAAGTGGTACTTTTTACCTCCTGAAAATATATCCGGTAAACTGCTTTATCTATGTATTATTTTATACATTTTCATCCCTCCACCTACAATTTTAAACAGGAAATTGAGAGTAAGACCTCTCTTGAAGTACTTTCTAACCAAAGATCTTATAAACACAAGATATAGTTCTCCGCGATTTACGCGTGCAAATTCTGTAATAATGCATGAAAAGCGCCCTCTTGCAAAATTGAAAACTTTTGAACCTTGACCGCTCTGACCATAGCGTACACGTAACAATTAGTAGCGTCCGATTTACAATGCGCCCTCTCTTTAAAACGCAAGGAACGAACTTATGGCCTAACGCAAACACCCTATTTTAGATCCATGGCAATGACTAGGACGCCCTCTCCCAAAACTATTACTTTTCTGTGCCAAATCGACGCTTCTATTTGTTACGCGTAAATCACGGAGAACGCTATCTTGTGTTTATAAGGTCTTTGTTTCTAACATGCTAGTCAAGCCTCCACAATGTGGAACAAAATCTATACATTTGACAGCACACTGCCATGAGACTTCCAAACCAGATTTTAAAACAAATCACTTCATTAAAATATTAATACTGTTACTGTAATCAATACCCATCAATAATAAGATAAAATGCAAAAATGTGCTGAATAAATTGTTAAAATAGACAATTCACTATATAATTTGTTTTATTTCATTGGTTTCTATATTCCTTTTTTTAACTTAGTAATTCAAGTTTGCCTTCATCCTTTAATAGCTCATTGAAATTTAATAATCCTGAACTTTACAACTTGTGATTGGCTGCTGGCATGAAACAAAGTGCATCTGTCAATTTAAAGCTATTAACTAGTATAATAAATACACCGAGTGAAATATTAAATTTTATTCTTCAAGTTTATATATTCCTTAAAAAATCGGTTTCAGACAGTTCAATGCTAATAACATTTTGCAGTACTAATCTAAAATTTTGCAGAAATTTAAAAAAAAAAATTTCCCTCACCATGAATATTTATTTGTGAAAGCAATTTTAACCCCTGTCAGACAAAGACGACAACAAAATATACAGTATAAATTTTGAAGGCAGTGCTGCAAGTGATTAACAGTGGAAAGAGACCTACTGTAGCTGCTGCAGATGCAAGATGCCACCTTAAAAGCATCACCTGTTGAAGATGGTGTCAGTTTTTTGCAGTTCACTGGCAATTTGAATATGCATCTCTATGCCTTTGCTGAAATTCTCCCACATTTTATGCACTTTGTGTACATTTGCTGAGGCAGCTGATATGAACCGGCTGGACATTCAAGGTGCTTGGCATAATCATATAATCAATTTTTATGTGTCCATTGTATTTTAGACATCAAAATCTTGTCTATATCATATGTAATTCCCATTTTGGAAGCAGTTGGTGCAACGGCTGTGGTTTGGGGCTTGAATCCCTCACTGTGCAAGTTGCTTGTGTCCTTTGGGCATTCTACAGTATTTACTAGTTTCGTGTTCGTGGTGGTTTGCCAGTTTATGTTGTCCAATGGCCAGGGGTTACAATCCTTTGATCATTGGTTTGAGATTTGCACTTTATAAACCTGTACTATTATCATTTCTACTACAGTACTGTATTTGAAGTTTATATGGTGTCCATAATTATTCTGAATAGTTTTTTACATTCCACTCTTCCTAACAATTAACATGATTTTTAAGTCTCTTTATCAGAATTTATAGTCTCCTCATATTATTATCCCAAACAATAATCAAATATAAAGTATGAGATGCACTGATTATAGCTACCATTTAGTGTTATAAGTCAATCGTGACATCATCACCACAACTCCCAATGTTATTTGGCTACTCCCAACCAGTCCAATCATTTTTTACATAGTGGATGCTTGGCTTGATTTGTTTTAGGTTCTTGCGTAAAAAAAAAACACCTTTGTTTTGTCACCGCTAAGATATCGTGAACCACGATGAAAATTGAATTGTGATTGAAAATTACATTCATAAAACAAGGTTAATTAGAACCTGAAGAAAGAATTCAATATTAAGTATAAACAAATAAGGAATTCCTTGAATCGATGAACCCTAATAAACTAAACAAACTGAACATTTAATAGGAATATTCTAGACCTATTTTAAAGACTCAAGGAACGAATTTAGATGTAGGCCTACGGCCAGGGAGGACACCGAGGCCTCCTCCCTAAGGTCTCAGCCTAGTTATGAATTATCACACATTATTACCTGTCTGCACCGACCAAAAAGTGACTACTGTATACTCTCTTGAAGGAATGTCTATCAAAATATACAAACCAGTTCTTCTAACACAATACAATAGTTCTTCATTGTATCCGTACTGTAACTGCTGCTGATGTGAAACGTCGCTAGCTCTGTGATTGAGTTAACGCGTACTGCAGGAGCACAAATCGATATACGCACAGCTCTAAATGTAAATACGTGCTATGATAATAGTACAGGTTTATACGCACAGCTCTAAATATAAATATGCATCCAGTATACTGATCATATCACTATAGCAACCGATGACTGCTACATACAACAGTTTGGTTATCAAAACTAACATTAAAAGACAGCAATTGACTTATAAAGCAATTAGTAGAGCATGCATCGTACACTAGAGGAAAATTATTATACTTGGGTTAGATTTAATGCATTCAAAAATTTCCTCCGGCCAGGCCCTCAGGAATTTTTTTTTAAAGAATTAAATCTAACCTTCGTATAATAATTCCCTTATAGTGTATTATGCACAGCTCTAACTAATTGCTTACTATACTTGGAATGCAGCGATGATCAACTGGAGTATGCAGGTAAGCCCCAGTTCTCTGGTACAAATTCTTCAAGACTATTTAGACGTTTGTGTGCATCCTTGGTTTTTGCAGCATCCATGCGTTGGTCCGGCACAATAATAACGTACATCCCTGCAGCTTTACCAGACATGACACCAGTTATTGCATCTTCAAATACTAGTACCTTTGATTGGACAGACAAAATTCATAAAATAATTTAGGGTATACTCAAACAGTATAGAATTGCAGGAGGTCCAACGAAATGAAAAAGAAAAGTACTACCACGAGGTGGGGGGGGGGGGTGCTAGGCACCCAACTAGAGTTCAAATAGAGTTTAAAATTTGAACACAGTTATTCAAATAATACACACGCACATTTAATTTTACCAATATTTACTTTTCAACATGTTCACGGTGACATTGTCACTCACACTTAAAAGTCGATTTATGCCAAATGAATATTGCTCTTATATGGAATATTCTTCCGTGTGTTATTGCGTTGCAGCAGCAGAGTTGCTACGAAATCCTAAAAATTATTTAGATGCAGTTTTTCACCATGAATACTTTATAAAAATTTAAATGATATATTTTGTTAACTACAGTAGGCCCTACCCCTTTTATATTTTGTTACACACTGCTACCATATATGAAAAAATTCATGATGTTTAAATTATAGAGGGTTCAAAACAAAATGAAATTGTTTTAAACATCAATCTTTTTTGAGGAAAATCACTTGATCTTCAAAAGCAATGCTGAAATAATTTTTTATTTTGCTGTACCTGTTCTGGATTTGGAATCGGACTTTCAAATCTCTGAAGGGCAACAACGTAAGCATCGGGATGTGGTTTGCCATTCTTAACATCGGGATCATCTCCACAACACACAATGTGGTGAAACAAGCTAAATAATTCCTTATGTTTAGTCGTCTTCACTTCATACAGCTTAGAGGCCGAGCCAGTTGCAACAGCGATTGGTATCCTATGTTGATGAAGATGCTTCACCAGTTTTTCTGCCCCTTATGAAAAAAAAAAAGATTATTTTATCAGTGGAGTTGATGATGAAAATGTGAATAAGAATTTATTATTCCTTTTCTTTGTGTTCACTATAAAAATTGTAATTAATTTGCAAAAAATATTAGCCTAATAGCTGTTTATAATAGGTTATAAACTTGTTTTAAGCTCCTATTGTACAGGTTAAATGTCGTCTCAGAACAGCACAAAATTGCCTCAAATTGTTTAAAGTGCTACAGTGTTAATTTTTTGAGTCCCACTGGTGGCTGCATCAGCAATATTTTGGATAGCTCAGCCTCTATGGAGAAAATCCTGGCAAATGCCACTGATTGTATGTATGACAGGAAAAGACCATACTTCTTACTTTAGAGAGGGATACATACTCTGCCATAGTTAAAGAATTATTTTTTTCCCAAAAATTTGTGAATTATATTTTTTTCCCAAATCACATAAGACTTACCAGGCATAAGTTGAGACTGTGGAAAAAGTTTATTTTGTTTTTCTCTAGCTTTTGCTAGTAATTCTTCAACTGTCAATGGCAGCTGCAATGTATCAATCATTATCTTAGCCCCATCTCCTGCTTTTCTGCCCATACAGCGCTCTTTTATCTCCCATGTGTATTTTTTATCATACTCCGAACAAATTTCTTCATAAACTATAGTATACAATCGCTCTGTATCTGTTAATAGAAATGATAAGATAATGGTAAGGTAAAAGGTTAAAGGTTATGTATTTATACCACCCAATATACCGGGGTCTTTATGCGCTGAAAACAAGTGAACATCCCAGGATTCAGGCACCTCCTATCCTGATAGCAATCATGAAGAAACGCTACCCACTTGAATATAACCTCCAAGGTACACATTCAAGAGTAGTCAAATCCGATGTTATGTTATGTCCGTTTTTAATGATGATCCTTTCCAACTGCCAGTGAGTGCCTGACTTAAGAGTATGAGTACTGTACATGTTAAGGAGCCAAACTTAATAACTTAAAAAATAATTATTAGATAATAATGTAAAATTATAATACTGTATATTATGATTAATAAAGGAATAATTTTCATGTGGATCTAGACCATCATTAGTATAGCAGTAATATATGTGAATATAAGGTTGAATATAAGGTATCAGTGGCAGCACTAGTAGGGAAGGAAGACCTTGTCAGATAGGGCAAATCACATAGACAACTACCTTGTTTGGCCCTCCACAGTCATCAATGCAAACCCCTCAGAAACTCCAGGTCAGACCAAAATTTTTACAACGCCCAATTTAAGTTCATTTAATGGAATACAAAAAGGAAAACATTTTTTATTTCTTTTCTTCATTTTTTTCAGCATAATTCTTTTCAAATGCTTCAGATCATGTGTTTTCCCAAAAGTGACAAGTGTATCATAGCTCCGTGCAACAGACTGAGCAGCCTCCTTGACCCCTGTCAGGCTTCATCAGAAATCATTAGCAAACTTCTGTCAGACAGGATTAGCCCCCAAGTCTTGCTTAATATAAGTAATAAGAATAATATACTGTATACTGCCAATCTGCAGTGTTATTAATGATTATTTATAAATAATTATATTTTAATGATTTTCTGACTACTGCAAGCATTAAAAAAGCTAACTAAGGCAGTTACAGCTCCAACTGATTTATATTTACCTATACTCTACCCAGGGAGGGGTAGGCCTCGCCTATATACACTAGGGACACATTTCTTGGATAATAAAAACAATAGGAATTACTCCCCGGGGAAAAACGTACTTAAATTGCAATATCTCCGCTGATACTAGTCCGATTTACATAATTTTTGTTTTAAAATGCTTCATTCAGCTATGTCTTTCTTATAAAAATAATTAAAAAAATATTTGCAACATTTCAATTTTTTATGTTTCTAGCTACCTATAGTAGTAGTAGTAGTAGTAGTAGTACTCTAGGCCCTATGCCTAGAGTAAGTAGTACTACTAGGCCTACCTAACTGGCAGTAGGCATACACCAGATGTAGACTAGGGCTATGCAAATACTGGCTAACGTACAGACAGGCACCAGCCTAGGTCAGGACGTATGCTCTACGACCAAGGCCTAGTTAGGCCTAGCTAGCTACTACTACTAGTAGATAGTAGTACAGTAGTGTAGGGGCCCTAGCTATTCTGCACGTGGATAGGCCTTGGAGCCTAACTAGCCTAGCTCGGCCTACATCTCAGAACTTCCTGGCTTGTGGGAACATGATAAGCGAAAATAAACACGCTTATGATACTCATATCATTACAATATATCTGATATATCTTACCAATTAATAAACCATCCATATCAAATATAACATGAGTGATGTTAGGTCTAAAAGAATTCGACATGTTGTTGCACGTATGACAATCATGTAGGTAGGGAAAGGGAAAGCACCCGACAACCAAAATTGAAATGACTGACCTGGATGGATGATGCGCGCGTGGCAACGTCCCTCTATAGGCGAGTTTTGAGTCCCTGGTTGGAAAAACTCTAAAGTTTTGTATTATTGTGACTTTCGCCTGGCCGTTTTTTTCGTTGAAATTATGAAAAAAAATATGCACTTATACTCTAAATCAGACAATAATTATAATGCAATGGAATGCTGTTCCCCCGAACACTAAGAACAAGCTTACATCATCTTTGTTCTTTGACGAATTTTGCTCTTTACTTGAATCAGTTAGTGTAAATTGCTCTAATTTACTTATTGTTGGGGATTTCAATTTCCATGTGGATAACGTCAATGATAGAGATGCTGCATTATTCCTAAACCTGTCTCTTATACACATCTAGATGTGTATAAGAGACAGATAATATACTGTATACTGCCAATCTGCAGTGTTATTAATGATTATTTATAAATAATTATATTTTAATGATTTTCTGACTACTGCAAGCATTAAAAAAGCTAACTAAGGCAGTTACAGCTCCAACTGATTTATATTTACCTATACTCTACCCAGCTTTAAAAACTCACCTTTTTAACTTGTATTTTTCTTAATTTTTTTCCCCCGAATTTTATTTTTACTGTTAAGCGCATTGAGGCTTTAGCATAATGCGCTATATAAGCTAAAATTATTATTATTATTATAATGGTAATTTCATTTTATTTATTTATTCAACAGTGACCACCAATGTATTTTACAAACCAATTTTGGTTAGGGGGAAGCTTAAGCAAATGTTTACTACATCCCATTGAGAGTTAGCTGCCCACACCCCCCGCCCCCACTCCTGGCTGCCCCATTAATAAACAATAACATAAAACACACCAGATACTTGTAGTGTACAATATAAATAGGCCTATCGTATATCTAACGTTATTGATGATGCCGATTATGATGATGTGTTCCATGAATTTGACAGGGGGGGGGGGGCCAGGCTACCCAATTGGCCACCTAAAGCTAGTCCAGGTCCCGGAATAAAATCCCTGTTGTGGGTCACCTTTCTTCTATTTCCACTAAATAATGTTATGTTATATCATATTAAACACCCAGATACTTTAAAGAAGTTGATGATTGATATTCATGTCCTTGGTATGTTTTATATTCTTCCAACAACATAATTAGGGCAACAGTTGGTGCGTAGACCATGGTTAGACTCTGCATGTCCTGGCCTTGAGCGCTTACGCAAATTTGGGGCTAAGAACACAGCATTATTATTTATAACTGGTATCGCTAGCCGCTTGTGGGATATGTAGTTAACATTCAAGATGGTGATGATAAATAATGATGCAGGTTTTTGACGAAGTATGATAATAATAATAATAATAATAATAATAATAATAATAATAATAATAATAATAATAATAATAATAATAATAATAATAATAATAATAACGGTTGATTAGTGACAATGTATTACCGTAATAATAAATGTAGACACCATAATAATAATTTTAGTTTCCGTTTTTTCTTTTTTTTTTTTTTTTATCTGTCTGCAGTTAAACGGTTCATGGTATAGCAGCAGTGGCGTATCCACGGGGTTGCGAAAACAAATTGTTAAAACTCTACAACTATACAGAGAGCGTATCCTTCACACCCAGGGAATACGTAACCAGGGAAGGTACTCATGGTGCCTGAGCACCCCCCCCCCCCTTTTTTTTCAAACCTGAAATAATATTATAGTAAATTGATGGAAATTAATGGCATAGTAAAGTAAGTTACTTCAGACGTTAGCAATCAACTTTATGTTGTATTCATAGCCATCATATGCCTCCGTGCCTAAGTTGTTGTAATATTTCTACTCAGCATCCCTTTTTCAAAATCCTGGATACGCCGCTGAAACCACTTGGCAACACCCGCACCACGAACTGTATTCTATCAGTTGGTGCTTCGTTTCCCACTCCCACTCTCCGACATAAAAATTAAAAAGTACACTTCATTTATCTATCTGTAGGCTTATACATAATTTTTTCAATTTAAAAAATATAAGGGCCCAATGGAAATTAAAGGCGCAATAGAAATGGCCTAATTATTTTTACATTTAAATCTTTTCTTGGGCAGGCCCGTACGCAGCATTTTTTTTTTTTTGGGGTGTGTGCGAATTTGTGGAGAGTGGACCAAAATGACTGGGAGGGGCGCAGATTCCTGCTGGGGTCGTGTGGGCGGAGCTCCCTAGCGCTCAGACTTTTTGATAATTTGAGGTCTTAACTGATTCTGAAGATGCAATATCAACAGTATGAAACCTGGGTTTTTTTTTCAGTGACAGATGAAGGATGTAAGGGGGTGGGGGCTAGGGAGGGATTTTCACAGATGGAGGGTTCATACCACCTCAGCTCCACCATGGTTGGAGCTGAGGTAAGAAAAGTTATAGTCATGGTACCCCTAGATGGCCGGAAATGGCACTCCAAGACTCGTAAATAAATCGACGAGTAAAATATATTCCTACATATTGGACATACACATAGCCTCAGTTTAAAGCAGAATGTAAATAAAACATTGTTACATTTAAACGTAAAAGAAATACGGTAATGTAGGCCTACCACACAATGAAAACAAGGCCATATATTATTGGACATTGAAAATACTAAATTTACCATAAAGGTAAATGTTATATGAATAAATGGAATTAATGAAAATTGCGAAAACGAACGAATAATTACAAGCGCTTTACGTCGTGGATGAGGTGGGTAAACGTCAAAAATATATGAAATCGAGAATGCATAAAATAAACCTATACTGATCTTATTGGGGACAGGTAGGGAAAACAATTAATAGGCCTATATTTGTTGCTATTTTGAGGCGAATAACGCGAGCGCTTCAGGTAGGTGTGTAATCTTCGTGAAGCGCTTGCACATTCTCAACTAATTTAAAACCAATTAACAAATATATACGTACTGCTACGTTTCAACCCTAATAAATTATTCGAATTGTAATTAGAAGAGGCCAGGGAAGGACTTTCACAGATGGGAGTCGGTAACACCTCAGCCTCACCATGGTTGGGGCTGAGGTAAGCAAATTTATGATTATGACACTTTTAGATGGCTGGAAATGGCACTCCCAGACTTGAACAAGAATAAAGATGATTTTAGTGAAATCTACAAATTAGATGATTTTGTAAGCGGTGAGTCATTGACACGCAAGTGAAGGGGAAAAGCACTTAAATTCTTCAAAAGCTTATAAATACATTTAAAATTTACATTGTTTGTACGACGAATTAAAGGCAATCCTAGTTGGAAACTGCTCTGATTGGTCAAGGAGTTTTGGTGGATCGATTTCTGGAACGTGCGAGAGTGTGTCTTGAATTTTCTACCCTTGAAAATGTAGACCTTTAGTAATTTGGGTGGGTGCGTACGCACTTGTGGCATTCCCCCCCCCCCCCTTCCTGCGTACGGGCCTCTTGGGTTATCATAGGAATTAATGCCTGTTGTATATTCTTAAAGTGCCTATTTCTGTTCGCTGTTCTTGGTTTATAAAGAAATGTTTTAATTGTTGATTTTAATTCCTAAATGAAATAAAATTAAATGAATGATATCAAGATGAAATATCAGACGGGAAACAAATTTAAAACATAGTGTATTTATTGATATTCAGTTCGGAAATTTAATCTATTGATCACGTGTCTCGATCTATTAAACTATATTATTATTGAATTGATTGATCTTTTATGAAGTCTATTCCACACTTTAGTTAATAAAAAATATATATACATCATCTAAGTATATGTAAAAACCAGGTAATTTATTTTAATCGGTGGTAACATCTACATGGAATGCAGTAGATTAAACATTGAGTCACATGTTCCAATCACTCGCTATATCTCAATATTAGTATCTGTGCTCCAACATTATTGGAACATTATTTCCTCGGGTTTTGCGATTGCGACTCATCTCAGACCGTATTTCTTAAAAGTTTCAAGAATAATATGCTACAGAGGGCGGTATCCTATCTTATCAGCGTGATATTCATGTTGATCACATTTTATGGATTTTACAAATAATTAATGAGTTTATCTAATGCGACGTTTGCTTAGGTAATGGAATTCTATATCTTTATGTTACGTACGCCAACAATATCGTGTTAGTCTACCGTAATTGTTATTTTGTTTCAAATAATTGTTTAAACAAATCGAAACTTGGCGAATAATTTCATTTGATTCAATTATTCATAAAAGTCAGAGCATATTAGTGCCAATTTGTTCCTTTTCTTATTTCATCATAAATAGGTACAAAAATTACAACAAATTTAAATCATAAAATCCCTTGGTTCTTATGATGTTCACAAATCGAAAATCGATAATCAATACTCGATAAATAGATTATCGATAATGTTCAGGTCTGATCATCATTTTAAATGATTTCATGCAATATTTGTATCCGTAGGTTCCCCAGCTACCCCATGTGATAATCGCGCCATTCCTTCCCGATCCATCTCCTTGGCCTATCCATAATCCATTGGGATTAGCATGGTTGCATTCCTTGAACCAGAAACCACTTTTCCTCAAGACAGCACAATTCCCGAAGAACCAGTCGTTATCTCGATCCTGCAAAATTAACGACAGATCATTCGATATTTTGTTCACTGAATCTAATTAAGTTTATCAAAAAAATAGGCGAAATAAATATCAAAATGAAAATTAGCCTAAAATATTAAAAAAATATTAGCAAATTAATTTAAATGATTTTAAAGACATGAATAGGAACACCAAGGATTGAGGACAGTGTTGAGTTTTGAATGGTGCTCTGTTTTGCTTTATTAAAAAAGTTCAGTATATACATTAATGAAAGAAATCGGTACCGATCACACCATATACCAAATACGTTTTATTTAAATTAGTACTCAAATTGAAAGATACAAATAATATAAAAGCTTTTTTGAACGTCATTGTACATGCCTATAGAAAAAGACCGACGTAACTGGTTACATTTTATTGTACTTATAGTGCCGGCTGGAGACACATACGGTCTCTCACTGTATAGAGAACGAACGTATTGACGTAAATCCTGGACCTTTTAGGTCAAATAAAATGAAAGAAAAAGAAATAAAAACCTTCATAGGCCTATGTGAACAATGGAGGGACAGACATAGTTAGAAGAACTAAGTACACGGAATCGTAAGGGTATTTTTTGTTCAATGAAATTTAATCTAATTTTATAAATTAATTGTTAAAAACACGGGAGTCAGGGATAATAATCCGCAAATCCCAGCTACAAAATATGCAGAAGATAAAATAGAAAAAAATCTCAAGCCTCAAATGATAGCTTACAAAATCAAATCAATTAAATGCATTTTTTCAAATAAAAAAAAATCACAAAAATCCAAGACATTAATATCTTAGTGTTTTGCTGAATGCATGGACTTGTGTATTTGTGTATTGCTAATATTGCTAATATTGTTTTTTTTTCTATTATGTTTTATAAATAAGCCGTCTAATGGTTTGACGTGCACATGTCCATTTAGATATTTTATGTTAATTATACAGGTCTCCCTCCAATTAAATATCCCTCCAATTAAAGACTACCATACCCTTCTACATCCCTAAATGAATGTCTATCTGTTATATTTATAATACTTTTCAAATTAACGACCAGAGCTGCTAAAGACCATGGAAACATCGGTCCAAAAGGTTGTCCTTTGGAGAAAAACCCGTACTTGGTAATGTGCCAAAAATTCAAAAACAGTTAAAAGTTCTTGGTATAATACGATTGCGAAGGAATAGGCTATAATAACAGCCAATAGCATAGTCTAAGTAAGAACTGTTGAGTGTTTATATCCAATATATAGTCCTATGTACTTTCTATGTATTACCAGGGAGGTATTATACCTATACCTCCCTGGTATTACTATAGGAAGTATGTCAATGCCTACCTTTGTTGAAAACAACGTGTTGTTATGGTACGACATGGAATCGCCTCTGTTTCCGCCAACAAATTTTCCAAGTATCAGACGGTACATGTGATCTTCGTCCATGATGTGGAACCCGTCGTAATGAGCGAAGCCTTGCTGGCCTTCCCAGTCTTCAAATTCTATGAGTGGTTAAAATATTAATATTTTTTTTAGACTTGATATCTTGACAACGATATGATTATTAGACCAATGATTAGTCTGTAAATGCCGAGAAAATCTTCACGGATAGACACGCCTGGAACCAGTGGTGTATCTAGCGGCCCGCATCCCCATCCCTCCTCCGTTGAAAATGATCGAAGCAAAAAAAACAAAACCCTCATATCACCTTGATTTGCGAGCTAGTGCCGTACCCCCTGAATTAATCATCGATCCCCCAATTTACCTTCACCCCCATCAGTCCCCGCCCCTTTCAAGATTCAGATACGCCACTGCTTGGAAGCCGAGTTGCTACTCTTTATAACTTCCCAACCATTACTCGATTAGTTTCAATTAATGTGGTTTATGTATACACCAATTCAGTCGAAACTAAACATTATTAATGTTGATGTACTCCAGCTGTCTTTGTGTTGCTAGCATGACCTAATCAGGCTGTGGTCTGGTTTATAATGTCCCATAACATCTGACACACAGCTTGATGAAGTCATGTTGATAACATGACGTGATTTTTTTTTGGCTTTGGACATTTTCAATGGAAGCGGGTGGGGCGACGGTGTGGGGTCGATGGGGCGCGAGTGTGAGTGTGGAGAGGCACACCCCTAGATACAGTACGCAAATGCGCATTAGATACACCATGTGGGAGTAAAAATCAGTAAAAATGAAGTTGTAAACTTTCATTTCTTACCAATTCGAAGTTCGTATTTTCCGCTACTTGTCATTGCATGGATGAAGTTATTCCCGATCCAGAATTCACTATTCTTGTTCCCAAACCCTCTGGCATAATGAGACCAAGAACGGAAGAAATTCTCAGTTCCATCCTAACGCGCGTGATTTAGAGAGAAAAAAAGTTAGTTATTCAAATATAATTGTTACTTAATGGTTGCACCGTCCTGTAGTTGCATATTATTATTAATATGTAAAATCTCCCATGAAGCAAAGTATATAGAGAATGACCAAGCCCATGATTCACTCAATGCAATGATGTAGAAAAACCCTATTATTAAAATTATTTTATTATTTAAATAAAACATTGACAATAAAGAAAATAATTTAGATTATTTTTACAACAACAGGGCTTGACGAGCGAACATAGGCCTACTCCAATTAAAGCCCAATTATTGAAATGAAGGTCTTCAACGCAATCAGTAGGAACATTATCTCTTTGCCAAACGATCAGCACTAGAGCTATCTATGGCAGGAGCTACAGGAATCAAATCAGTTTTATTCTTTGTTCCCGAGCTGATATATTCATGATTTTCCATAATAATCTTGGAGTTGAATAGCCTGGTGGATAAAATACATTCAAGTGCCCGGGTCCCGGTTCAATTCATGTCAACGTTAAAGAATTTTTGATGACCTGAAACTCCAAAGCCTGATCATAATGGGACTCACTGCGCCCCCGACGGTCGTCAAGCGACGTGAGACTCATGGAGAACGCAACGCCACAAGGATGCTCACGCAACGGATCGTTTTTAATGACGATCCGTTTAGACTGTCACCGACAAGCAGCAAACGACGTCGTCGTCAAACGCTAACAAAGAGTGGAGTTGGATTCGTTGACCGACGGTCGTACGACGCAGTGAGTGCTCGGCTTTGGTTTATGCAGAGCATATTGTCTGTATTTGTCGTGTGAAAGGGATATTATGATTGGAACATGACCCTAAATAATAATGAATAAAAATATATTAGAGGGCGTAAACTTACAAATCGTCTCTGGATGACTGTCCAGCCACCATGATCCGTCGACATATCACAGTAAACCTTCATATGAGTTGATTTCTTACTGAGTTTTTCAGGTCTCTTAATGGAGTAGATACCACTCTCTGTTGTCATGTTGAAACAGGCGCATCCCCCGGTACACGGATCGTTTATATTTTGCTTGGCAAGGACTAATGCCGTTTTCTTTTCTTCTTCTTTGATTAAGTTGATCATACTTTCCTCTAGAGTAATAGCTGGTCTAATGATATCCGGAGAAAGTTCCACAGTCAAACCAACGTCGTCTGCGCTACCTTCCGTGTGACCTGGTTTGATATCGTTTTCGTTAGTGGTGATTTCGGGTGATTTCGCTTTACCTTTATTCTTGTGTGCTTCTTTACCTTTTGAATGTTGTGAAATTACTGGTGCATCCCCCCTACCTTGACCAGGATTAACTGGTTTTTTTGTAACATTCATTTCATTATTTGGACGAATAACTCTCAGATGAACAGTAGTCAATTCGCCGGGCCCCTGGACAGGTACTACGGTGCCGTTCTCCGACGTTAGATCTTCTTTCTCGGGGGTAGATTCAGTAGGCCTGCTTGGTTTTTCTGTAACACCATCTTCAGTACTGTTTACTGCAACACGTTGTGACTGAGAAAGTTCATCAGTAATTGTTTTACTACCGTTGACATCTAGAGTAGAAAATTGATTAAACTGAAATATTTTCATATACAAAACTATAATTGAACAATATAAGCTAAATGAATAATTTGGTTGGGTTGGATTTTTTTCGATGTAAAATAGACCAAAGACTTGTTTCTAGCGAGATCCTTCTCAATTGGCAGTACACCAGGAGGCACTCCTCTGCTTCTTGAAGTAAGAGTAGGGATTGGCATTCAAAATAACGTTATTTAGATAGGCAAATTATTATTTTTGGCTGGCCTGTCCGAGGGAGGCGGGAATGCCTTCCCTGACCTCTGTTCATTCATTAAAATATATTTTAAAAACACACCATTTTTTATTTCTTTCCCACATAATGTTCTAGCCTCCAAGAGGCCTTTTCACTTGCCGCTTAACATCTTAACAAGGATACCCTGTAATATGAGAATGAGATTTATTCTGATTCAAATTAAGATTCATCTTTATTCGTCATAGTAAATTTTCTTGGGTATACACAAATAACAAACAATATTCAGAAATAACATTTACACAAAAAGTTTGTTGTATTTTTTTACAGACTTTCCTAAAAATTCCTAACTGAATGGCACTATAGCAGAAATGAGTTTCTGTGTCTGTCTGTCTTTACTCTTATATGGATAATCCTGCCTGATCTACTGTGGTTATACCATGGAGATAATATATTAATTTCTATAAATTTATGAATTTTCTAAGGCGGCCCCGTCATCCAGACAATATTGCAAAAAGTATGCACCGATTGAATAACACTAAAAAAGATATAATGAGTCATTGTGTCTACCTACCTGGCTTAAAACCGAGCTCCACTTGTAATTCTTCTGCAACTCGGCCCAGCGATTCTCCGAGTGTTACAGAGCTCAGCTTTCCTGAAGAAAAAAACAACAAACGTTGATGATGATAATTTATTGTTCAGTGATGTTAGCAGTAGCGGATTCAATGGGGGCCGCAACCCCTTTAAATTTTTCTAAATTTTTTTTTTTAATGGAGAAAAGAGGAAAATTTTAACTAAATTTAGGTCTGAGAGTGCCATAATCATAAATTTTCTTACATCACCCCACCCCCTACGGTGGGGCTGAGGAGCTTAAGACTCACCATCTGTGAAAGTACCTTCCCGGGCCCCCGCTATTTCAATTCCTGGAACCGTCACTGGTTAGGATACATAATAGGCCTATGTTGCTGTGATTAGTATACTAAGGTTTGGATTGTATCGTAGAGAGGCAGAAACCAATTTAAATTTTGAATAGATTTAGAGAAGACATCAGTTTCTGCCTTATGAGACGAAACGGTTGTACTCTCAGGCCCAAAAAATAATATAAGCCTATTCCCCTACCTTTTCACACTCATTTTTTCAAATTGCCATAATGGAATTCAAATATCACTTGAAATAAGCCTATAGCACTATTATTCATGTTATTTCCTAGTCTAGGTTTCGGGGCCAGATCACTCATGGAAATGAATACCTAAAGTCTAGGTTGTGCCTTGGGCCTATTTATAGTTACAAAAATAACAAAATAATTATTTGTTGTTTATAACAAAAACAAACAGTACTGGAAAACTGAGAAGATATCTAATTAATAAGCGTATAATACTTTACTAATTTTAATAATTGGCAATTAAAATGTTTAAAAGTTTTCCAGGTCCGTATATCCAGTAAGTGGGAGTGGGGGAGGGATTCCACACTTTCATGACAGTCGAGAATGTACTAAAATATAAAATCAGTGATTTTCTATGATTTAAAAAATCTTAATTTTTACATCTGCAATCTAATCTGCCGTGATTCGGAAATTTTTGGTTTTTGGGCATTCTGTGAATGTATTTTTCATGTGAATTGATCATATACCCCAAACCATGTTTAGATAGGCCTATATTAAATTATTATAAGAGTTACGCATTATATCCATCCACCAAAAGCAAAACAAAATTGGAAGAGAGCCTTGTAGCCACCAAGCATTGAAAATTTGGCAATCAACCAATCACAGAAGATAATTATGTATATTCAATTACTTTAGTAGCTGGTGGAAGCACAATAATACCAAGTTAAGTTTTGGTCGAGGTACAAATATTGAAAGAATTGCAATATTCTTCATCATTTAAGAATAAGTTATTATATTATGACCATGACATGGGTGGCTGTTGTCATATTAATTTTAGACTGTATGTAATGTAATTAACTAAGACCAGTCAAAAAACAAACATAAAACATGTACATATGAACATTATTATTATTATTATTATTATTATTATTATTATTATTATTATTATTATTATTATTATTATTATTATTAGTTAAACTTTCCACGTCGGTACGTGCATAAAATGTAATTTCTTGTACATTGGATATAACCATAGAGAAAATAGAATTATATTTTCTCTATGATATAACATAACGTGTATAATGATAAACACTCTAAATTCTCTGTGACTATCTATGCCCCTGGTTTTTAATTTATTTATTCAAAGGGCCAAATTAATTTTAGAGTTGATTGCACGGCCCAAAGATAATCTCCTAGGCTAAGTTTTAAGCAACTTGTTTGTGGACTTAAGGTCCCTGTTGGCTGCACAGACCTTCAATTTTTTTTGGCCATTTTAAATTCTATTCTATTTTCAATTGTACTACAGCACAATGACACTAAATTCATTACAAATCCTGCAAACCAAAATATTGATTTAATACTTTGCCAAAACAAGAATTAAGACACTTCATTTTCACTATTTCTTGCTTATTGATAATCATTTATATCTTGCCTGTGTAACATTATCACAAAACAAAATTATTGGCGTCAATATTTGCCCAACGGCAGGGGAGGGGCGACGTCCCAGAACATTTGAAGGGGGTCCAGGTGCCGGGTAAATTCCCCGGAAGTTCTAACAATTTAGTGATTTTGAATGTTTTAAGGCCTTAATCGATCTTTAGAAGCCTCAAATTCTCTGAAAATTACATATGATTTTCCCTAACGAATAGGCTATGTTGAGTTCTCCTTCGAGGTATATCTCTCTGACGGGAATCCTGCCTCCGCAACCAACATCACCACTTAATTTCAATTTTCGCAAAATGAAAGGTTGTTGGGAATTGACGGTTGTATTTTAATGTTTAAAAGTGGGTTAATGTTGTCGGTGACTGGTAATAGAACTTGTCTTGTCTTTCTTTCGTGATGCAAGTGTGACGGTGTGCAAAATATCGTTTCCTGAATTGGGCTTTTTTTTCCACAAAGTAAAACCAGATAATTTTTTTCTATCACATCGACCTTGATTCTTATGTTTGCTTCTCACGGAGGACCTCCACGTTAAGCCGGGAACTCACTGCGAGCGAAGGTCGTCGGCCGACGCAGTTCTATAAAGAACGCAACGTGACAACGCACGCACAACTGACGGCGATTTTAATGACGATCCGTTCAGACGACCACTGACAATCAGCAGGCGGCGTTGTGTGGTCTAGCGCTCACAGGGAGCGAAGTTGGATTCGTCGTGCGACGGTCGTAACGACCGTCGTACGACGCAGTGAGCGCCCGGTTTTACGGCTGCTAAATATAGTTACCTGCTCGGGCGTCCATACTCCCTGGTAAGACTACTGTAGATTTTTACGATAAAACTTTTTTCATTGTGTTTTGGCCATCACTTTATTGAAAAAAAAAAATATTCATCGAATAGTTAGTACTTTCAGTTTCTTTAAATATTTTTTTTTGTAATTTTATTTTTTTTTATCGCGGCCAGAATAATTTGCTTCGCGAGTCAAATTTGGCCCGCGGGATGCCTGATAAGAAAACCAGACTGAGAGATCTAGGCCTATGCTAAACTTCCTTATGTTGTGGTCATATTAGACTAATTTCTAGGAATTTGGATAATATGTGATTAATGATCAATCAACATTATCTGTACTATTAATGATAAACATTTTAAGAGTGGCCATCCTTGAATTAAGGAAATATAAATTTGTACAGGTCTTGAAGCTACGTGACAAAATGTTCTAAGTTTAGAAGTTTGGTATTTAAAAGACAGGTATTATTCATGGTTAATTTTAAATACACTGATTACTTAGGCTACATTGTATAAATTACTATCTAAACTAAAAAATAATAATAGTTTGCTCTATAGCAGTAGTGGTACACACTGATAGTACTTAATTTACATTTTAAAGTGCATGTTTTAGGGGAAAAGCTGTACTGAGGTCAGACACACTTTAAAAATCTTTTAGAAATGCTAATGCAATACGGTAGTATTTATTTTTTTAAAACCCTTTATTTAAAATGTAAAGTAGATTGTACTAAAGTTGTATAAACCGTTGTGGATGTATGCTGATTATTTTCTTTGTTTGCACCAACCGTATAATCACATGTGTACGCATGATTGACTCCGGGGTTTTCTGTTCGACAATCTTTATTTTAAACTCATTTAAAACTAATTTGAAAACTTTTTTGTTTACAAAATCGCTTTAATTGGGTTAATTGTTCACTGCGCCTTTGATAATATTTTTTGAATTGGCGCGTTATAAATTTCTGCATATTATTATTATTATTATTATTAAATTCACGACTAAAAAGGCTCGAACCCCGACCTCAAGGTTGATAGCCCGAATATCGTATCCTTTGCACGCACTATAATCGCTCTCACAAATAACTTAACTCCACATCAAGTCCGATGTCAACACCCTCGTAACTTTTGAATACATTCAAATTTATTTTCAAAAGTAGGTCACGTTACCGTTTTAAGTGTCACGAACGTTGTACTATACAAAAAAGCTTTTAAAAACATTTTCAAGGTAATTACCGTGTCTGCACGCACGATTTGTTTGATATTTAAACGTACAAATGTTATTGTTTAGTACTTTGTTTCTTATCGTAGGGTGATCAGTTTAAATATGTTTTCAACAACCTTTATGAGTACATTTTAGATCTGCTTCTCTGTAAGTAGAAGGATTAATTCGTGTTCAATTGTTGTTACCATGTTTTTGACCTTTCCACATAACAAATTTATTTCAAAGGTTTCCTCAGCCAGATAGTCCTATTTACATAAAATACCGCTTTTGGTGTCACAGTACGGTGCACTACAAAAATGCTGTTTAAAAAAATTGTGCAGTGGAAACGGAACGAAACGAAAAACAGGCTTTAATTTCCGTTATCATTTGACTTATCTTTCAAAAAACAAGCATTCTACCTATATAGGAATATTTTTTTTTTTGGCATCGTTGGGAATTGCGAAAATACTCCAATATTCATGACTGCAAGGATGTTTTTTGTTCAGTTGTCACAATTTTAAAAATTCTCCCTTCCGTGTACAATAACCTGCTTTTCTGCGAAGAGGACGATTTGGTGTTCAAATATTGTCACAATTTTCTCCAAAGTTTTTCTATTATTATTGAATATTATGTACCGGTTCTGCTGATGGTGGTGATAATGATGTTAATGATAACGATCATAATGTTCATAATGATAATAACAATAGGCATAATAATAATAATAGGCCTCGTTAATAGGCCTAATAATAATAATAATAATAATAATAATAATAATAGCAATAATAATAATAATAATAATAATAATAATAATAATAATAATAATAATAATAACTATAAAGATAATTAATTAACAAAATTCCACTCTACCTATATTGAAAACATATGTTGTGTTGGAAATGATAATAATTGTTGATTACCAGGAGCTTGATAATGAAGGTGATGATAATAATAATAATGATAATAAAAATGTTTATAATGATAAAGATGATGATAATAATAATAATATGGTAGCCTAATCGAGGATGGAGAATCTTGAATACTCACCAAGAACCTTCTCGAACCGAAGCGTTAAGATATCTAGTTGATCTTGTAGAACTTGTAGTTGATCATGGCACTCACATTTTGACTGAAATTATAATTTAAAACTTATTGAAAGTATCAAAACAATGAAGAAAAGTTGGTCCTTGGCCCGGGGCTGTGAGCTCCCGGTGCTCCCATTGCGAAGGTGTTAGGCCCCATGGGCTGAGTAACTGAGAATTCTTCTAAAATGGATGACATTTTTATCACACTTTTTTATCTAATTTTTTCATTCAAATGGACGGGTTACAAAACATCCCCCTCCCCCGCTAGGCACATGTAACTAGGTAGCTAGTGAGGGCGGTTTATCACAGTCGGATAAACTGGTGGTCCACTGTGTGTGCGCTCATGAACCCTGGGGATCTCCTAGTCCTGGTTCAATTCCCATCGTTGTTCTTGTATTTCAACTGGACGGCTGAAATGCAAGTTACGATAACGCCCCGTCTTTCGTATGAGACGTTTTAAGCCGTTGATCCCGTGTGCATTATGGCCCATGTGCACGTTAAAGAACGAAGTACACTTTTCGGAAAAGAAAATGGATTGTCTCCTGGTATACTGCCCAATCACCACCAGAAGGTCACACTAGAAGCAAGACTTCCTCAGACTCTCGTGGGTTTTCCTTGGCGTTTACACCTATTTAGTTCAATCCAATCCAACCTTATTCCCAATACAATAATATACGCCTATATATTCACTTCACTAACTCCTACTAAAAAAAAAATTTAAAAAATAGATTTACAGTATAATATAACAACTCCATGGACTGAGTAATATTCATAAAGAAGCCAAGAAATTTCCAGATGGATAAGATGCAGTGTCTTACTAGAGATCGATAGCGAGATTTGGTAGAACACGGGATGTAAAGACAACACATTAACATGATGTGTTTTTCTGTTTGACCTATTATACTAATAAGCTCATTTTATTTGATTAAGCCATTACTGGTGAATGATAGTTGGCCATCTTAATAGGCGCGAGGTCTATTCCATGTTTGTGTTATTCATGTCATTAATAATTTTGTAACCATGGCATGCACTTTATTTCATTATTGTACTGATCAATAGCAAAACTCTCCCCGGCCGGACACCAAACCGGTATCGTTTCTGAAAGGGTCACTGATTAATCTCAGATAAGAAAGTATAATACATACTCCAAGTATTGAAATACACGCCATCGTGTTGGGATTCAATATTTAGACATTAATTATGTCATCATCAGGAATGATGATGACATAATTAATGTCGAAATATTGAATCCCAACACGATGGCGTGTATTTTAATACTTGGAGTATGTATTATACTTTCTTATCGGTATCGTTTCTATGTCTCGGTTCTAGTGTTGGAAAGTATCTTCAATGTGAACATTAATTATTTCTCCTATCTATATAAGAGGATTTTTTTTTTGGAATACATTATGTTAATCAATACGCATTAGGCCTACATGTCACGTGCATATATGACTGACAAGTATACTGGAATGGTGTTCTGTCTGATTGATGAGCATAGCGATTTGTATTAATCGATATGGGCCTACAATCGAAGGTATGGTCCAAGACAGACCATGAGTCGACCCAGCCAGGCGACAGATTCGTCAAGCTTTGGTCACAGCTGGATCGAAACACATCAGCTTAAGTCTAACACGCACAACATCGTTTTATAATACATTCAGTTATCAAAACACGAACTTCTGTATCTAACAATTGGAACATTTAGGTTACCAGAATTTTCTCCTGACCAAAGGTCATCCAAAATCTCTACATCGTCAACGAAATGTGTAACATATTTTTCGATATTTTTTGATAGATATATAGACCGTCTCAACTTATACTTTGTGGACCTAAAGTAAAACTCTGAGATGCTGTGGCCGAAGCCCCCTGTTGGCCGCACAGATTTTTTTGGCAATTTCAAATTCTATTCTATTTTCAATTGTACTACAGCACAATATTAGGACACTAAATTCATTACAATTCTATATAATACACATAGGCCTATAACACACGTACACATCAAAAGGAAGAAGGCCTATTATAACCGTAACAAGAGAGGCTAACATCAGTTAAGTACCAGAGACAGATATCTCGACTGAGTGTAAACATTGAATTACCGTAGAGTAGCGGAAGAATTCTAAACTGTGAGGATAGGCAATAGGAATAAATGTTTGGGAGGCAATCTGATAAATTTTCAATGAAATACTTAGCACATGCATGGAAAGTAAAACTGGAACTCGTCACTCCTTTTTTTTTTGTGGAGGATACATAATTATGCTACATATGATTCCATGAACATGGAGGTATAAATTAAATATTTATATTATACCTCCATGCCAAAGTGTTCATGTTGTTTATACTATTCATTACAAAGCACAGCAGGGATATAGGCCTCTACTCACTGAGTTATTCGATATCTCGCATGTTTTATTCACATTTTCCCCGAATAATTTCTATAATTAACAATAAATATATCCCATCCGAATATAGACCTAAGCTCGCCTGCGACGCCAATGTGTTATCCCAATCGGAATTCATAGTTAACGGTTTGAATTAACAACCCCGGCCTTTGACGGAACATTTTAGTAAACATAATAATAAGCTCTACCAGTTGTTAACTGACGGATTACAGTTGATACAATTTATGGTTGACGGCTGCCCATGTCGTGTTTCAATGTGCGCGTTTCAACATATTATTTATATCTATTTCTAATTGTATTAAGTAGGCCTATATTTTTGAAAATGATAATAATGAACTTAGTAGTGAGGAAAACGATGATGGGGAGAATGTTGATGATATTGATGATGTTGATAATGATGATGATGATGATGATGATGATTATAATGATGATTATGTTGATGATGATAATGACAATGATGATATGATAATGATAATGATGATGACGATGATAATGATGATGGTAATGATGATAATGCTGACGATAACATTTGAGTGAAAAAAGTTATGATTAATAATAACGAAACTAATAATAATTATGATAAACTGACATAATAATAAAATAATAATATCAATAAATAATAATAATAATAATGATTAATATAATAATAGTAAATGATGACAATAAAATAATAAAATATTTTGTAAAAAATGTTTTATGACGATAAAGGTAACAATTTTTATAATAGGTCTATTTAAAAAAATCTAAAACAGTTATAACGATACATATTTCATGCGTACTGAATACTGTTGTTGCTATTGTTGTATTTAACAAGCTTTATTTTGTCACTAGACACATGGAGCTGTTACACTCTCCGTTTCTTTACACCTGAAGCACCTGTGCAAATGATTTCCGTTTGACAAAGTGCTAAAATTGTTTATTTATGAGGTGATTGAAAATGTCATAATTTTTCCTGGGGCGACCGGTTAAAACAATCTATGGTTCATAGACAGACACGCGTGCGGTATTATTGTCAGGTAGTCGGGACATCGACATGGGTAGGCCTAGGCCTATATATAAAAGATAAAAACATGAATAGCCTATGTCTATTTTGTAGTTCCGTTTCTTTTGGGTACCAAGTGATTAAAGGAAAAAGTGAATGAATGAATAAATAAATAAATAAATTAATTAATTAATGAAAAAATGAATGAACGAACGAACGAATTAATGGAGAGGTGAATGTAGTGGAAAAAGGATAATTTTCGCAATTCAAATCCGAAACTGGTTACCGGTAGTCATTCCCTAGGATTTCAATTTTTCCTAAACGATTATTACACATCTTCCTACATATTTAGACCAATTACCAATTTAAGAACTCAAAAGAATTGCTTGGTGGATCTCCTCGATATCCAAGTGTACAGGCACCCTGCTACGAATGTCGTAGCTTCTGGTAGACCAGCTAACTTTATCTGAAAATAAATTACTTCAATTCCCTCAATAAAACCTGTTGCTAACTAGTTTCTCACCATCCTATCTGTAGGCTAGGCCCACATGCTTTTCATAATGGATAACTTACCTCTTTCTTTCTGTCAGGGACCTTGAGAATGTACGTAAAAGTCCCCTTATCTTCGTCAAATTCGGATTGTATGTGAGGATCATTGCCGGTTTCGTGCGCATCGCCACGCGTTAAAAAAGTGGCAACGGTGACAACAAGAAAGAGAGTCCACTTTAACATATCTGTGCAGATTTGTATAACAATATTTATCCCGTTTAAAAAAGAGTCGTTACGCTCTGGCGATGAACGAAACACGGTGGTGAAATTATGACAGTGAGATAGCGGACGCTCCTCTTCAATTGAGTACCGACTTGTTTCTGATATATAGAAAACAGTTTTCTCGTTAAGAATTCAGCATCTCAATGGGGACACTGATGCGAGTAGGAGGAGCGATCCCATTCATCAGCGGTGTAACAGTATGTAGGTCTACTACTATAAAGGCCTAAAAGTGTCCACAGAGCGGTGACAGGTCTTGTTGGTATGCACGGTCTAATTTGAAGCATTGTGTGACGTAATCATAGATACTGTTAAGAATGATTCGATTGTAGGCCTACTGATTGGTAGTTTTAATGCATCAACCAATGACATTTTTTGGTATGTTTTAAGTATCCGACTTCGAGTTTACCACATTGTGTTACGAGCGTGCGATACTGTAGCTATACTTTTGGTGAAATAATAAACACAGGGTTCACTTATTATTAATGCGCTGTCGAAATCGAAACACTCTCTACATGCTCATGAAGATAATTCACGCGGCTCTGTAGGATAAAATTAATATTCCAAGGTTAGACCTACAGTTAAAAATATTTAATTTGGAAAGCTTATGGAAGGCATTATTTGTTAGGCTTTAAAAGTGATAGAATGATGTGTGAATATCTTCAGATTCTTCATTGCAATGAAACGAATAATACAAACAAGTCTATCATGTCTACATCTCAAACATTCAGAGCAAAGTGGAGCTGTTGCTTGGTGATTAAAGATGCTCGCCTGCGACAAGTCTTTTTTCTCACGACTAAAGCCCGGTTTCCATAAAATCGCTACACGCCATCGCCAGTACTTTCGGCAACGCTGATTGGTCGGTCGAATCGAGAAGCCTTCCCGATTGCGTCGGGACAGCTACCGTACGCAGTGAAAACACTGTAGCAACAGTGTAATGATTTTATGGAAATATTGCATTAAAAAAGCTCTACTCCCAAGCCTTATTAAGAGACTTAATTTACAGTGCATCACTTCCATCATTTAAGTGTTGAAATGCTCGCAGTTAGATAAGAATGAAATAAAGAATAAAACATATTAGGATTGATTTGGATTGAATTGCGGTCTTTTGTCAGTTTTGTAACGTCTACTGTATTATAATTTCACCTTGACTCCTTTTATGTGACGTCCTTATGTATCCGAACATCAAACAATTTAATATATAAGGGTTTTATGTAATTACCGGCTATGGCAACATTTGTGTCAGTTGCGCTTATTGGAATATACGAACCGTATGTCGATCACAGGAGATCTGTCAGATTTCATGTTGTCTCAATTGTTTGCAGGTGGTTTCAGATAGCCGACTATAATTATCTTGGTAACCAACGCCAGCATTAATCGGATCCTAACTTTATTGATGTTTTAACTAGGGCAGACAAGTAATCCGCAGAGGAGCGTCTTTTGTATAAAGCTGGTATAAAATTTCGAATGCTAACTCCGTGGATACAATGTCCAAGGTGACTCACAAGAAGCAGATGAGACCTATAGAAAATAAGACAGATCAGCACGGGAAACCTACTTGGAACCAGTAACGTAGAAGTTACATTAAGAAGGCGACTAAAAATCATAGCCGTGCGTAGGCTACATCGTAGTACTGCGCCAATTTGGGAGTTTTCGCAACCTTACGAAAACGATAACGAATGCGTCATATTTATTATCGTCATTTGTACCTAAAACATTTTTGAAAATACATATATAATATTAGAAGTAGGCCTAAAGTTATGATCGCTTTTTACCAACAATGATGAAAGGACCTAATTATCGGCGTATATGTCTACAAAAGAATAATACAGATCTCCCTCTAATTAAAGACCCCTCCAATGAAAGACCACTTTTCTCTGGTCCGATATTAACAAATCCGTATCTTTATTATTCTAATTAGAGACTAAAGCTGCTAAAGACCACGGTCCCGAAAGTGGTCGTTAATTGGGGGGAGACCTGTATTATAATGTCCTAGTTTATTATTATAAATGACATATCATACGTCGGTTAATTATTACAGTATTTGTAATATTTATTTATAAATACAATACAATCGTTGGGTTGGACCCCTGTTCGGTTACATGAAATGGCTGATTAAAAAATGGAATACCAAGCCTGCGTAAAATCATTTCATTCACGTTGTAAATCCTAGTCAGAATCTTTTGGGATCAAATACTAAAAGTTTGTCAGTAACTGAAGCATTATTCCGGTAGGCCTACTCAATCATGAAACAATGTCATGTTTCGTCGAAACATTTATTTAAATGTAATTACTAGCCATAGACCAATTCGTCACAAGCGAATAGTTCCGTATTATATACCGCATGCATAGACGCTAGGCATCTGATTGGTTATGAATCGTGCAATAAAAAGTATTATACCGCATACATAGATTCTAGGCATCTGATTGGTTAAAAAGCGGGCAATAAAAAGTACTACATAGATTCTAGGCATCGGATTGCTTAAGAACCGGGCAATAAAAAGTACTATCACACTAAATGACCCTAGGATGTAAGCGTAGGCCTACTTGGTGTGTACTGTTTTCATACGTTTATAATAATAGGCCTATGCTTACACACCACGAGCGAACGACCACATTTTGTATCAGAGAATTACAGGTACTTAACTTAATTATGAAACAATTGTTTTTGAAATTGGTCGTCAAGGCAATGTCTCTCGTACACATTTTTCGGCTTGCACTGTAATGGCGAATATCATTCATTTCAAGTTTTTAAAATATCTATATCAAAAATGCATAGGGGAATGAGAAACAGACAAAATTTTGAAAAAAATTTCGATAATGCAAAGTAGAAAAACCGTGACAAAAATAAAAAATGTTTTATAACATTAAGGCATCATTAAGTTTTTTTGATGTTGAAAAAAATGTGGACACTTCACAACACTTATTTGACAGTCAAAAGTTTGTTATAATAAATTTTGAAAAAAAGTAGCAGAATGGGGCGTTAGTTTTCAGGAATTTTTACGAACTTTGTTCCATACAGGAATCAGTAAACTAATTCCTCCATGATTATACATGACTCATGCAAGACACGTGACGAACTTCGACTCGATGTTTTACGCATGGCAAAGGAAAATTACCTGTAAACAATTCCACTCAATACCTCCTTTGTGAACTTCCATCTATGAAAAGCAAACTATTTCAATAATCTTCGCTCAATGTTTCATGCGTGCAACAGAAAAATTATATGCATTTGCAATGAAAAACATAAAAATGAATTGTTTATTAAGTAAAAACAATATTTCAACAATTCTCTTTCAATGTTGCATGCAACAGAAAAGATAACACTCATTTTCATTTTTTCTTATACAATGCAATATTTTTGTTTCATGTGTGGAACCCAAACAGGTAAAATGAATTGTTTATCCAATAAAAATTGGCATCGTAGTAATTAGTGTTTACACTAAATATATTTTAAAAACTGCGTTATAATTTTAGACCACATTTAAAAATTCTTTAAGACATTTGTCTTTGAGTAAATACATAAATAACGTAATAGAATATAAGTTATATTTCAATGAACCTAACTTATTAGTGTTGATATTGCACCACACATATTTTGTTTCCAAACCCATCCACTAAATCAGACCACAACTATCAACAGGGGAATCATAAAAGTTTTGACTGAATAGTACATATATATTCTAATAATCTTAATCTTAAAATAGATACTAAAAAATAAACTTGGAATGTGGCTCATTATTTGTTAACATATATTTTTTTTAAACGTTGCGAATAAAATAATAATACGTTGAAGCATACTTAAAAAAACTTTTTTTTTAACAATTACGTCAAAACGTAAAATTGGTTGTGCATGAAGTCAGACTTAAATCAAAACATGGAGAAAAGATTTGTGGAAAGTTCCATTAATGACAAGGGATATGACTATAATTAGTGACTATAATATTCATTTAATTTTTGTATTCATTCTCACCCAGCATTGAGTGACTCGAAAATTATTTTCTATAAACCAATTCTCTTTATGAGGTTTAGTGAGTGGAATTGATTTTAATGGTTTTAAAAGGATTTGAACCCAGGACCCTGGGAATACAAGTAAAGTATTTTAACCACCAAGCTACAACCAGCTCCTCCATAATATATATTCAGCTTGAAACATTCAGCTATCACAACATCCATAATTAATTACATTTATTTTTAGCCTATTTTACATTATGTGCAATACAATAATACTGTAAAATATATCTTAATTTTATCTGGCACCTAGAATATATGGTACTTACAAATATATTCAAATATACACCATATTTCTAATACAGCACTATTTTGCTACATTAGAATTCATACACAAAAATGTAGGCTACATGAAAATGTATATAAAATATATCTAAATTAAAAATACTGTACTTATATAAATTGGCACCAAAATATATGGCAATGTATATTTAGCACTCAGGCATATATATCACCCATCATATATGTCATTGCAAATATGGCATTAAAATACTTTACATAGGCCTATATGGAACTCATTCATATATGGCACTCTAGCATACATTGTATTTGCGCGCAAATTAGTTCAATAAGCGAGTTTAATTAAAACACTAAAAATGACCATTAAGTTTTCATTGGAATAAGGATTCTCAAATTTCGTACCCCCTCCCTAGTTCCGCTTTATCAATTTTCACACACCCCCCCCCTCCAGGATGAAACAAGCCTAGTACGCCTCTGAAACCAGTGTTGTAGCTAGGACCAATATGTCCTGGCTAATTCGCTGTGTGTAACACAGGGAATCCAGTCTCCCTTACACTAGACAAGCAATCTTGCAGTCCTCAACTAACCCATCTCCCATAATTACGAATGTTAGTATGTTTTTACAACTGCATTATTATTTGCCTCCATGAAAGCAGGTAGTTAGTTAAAGGAAAGCATGTTAGACCAGACCTCCCTGAAATGGCTTTCACAACTTGGGATCCCTGCAGCTCTATCTAGGTGTATCGTACCTCTAGCTAAACCTCTAGGCACAAAGCACAATACCTATGCTTGTGATAATATTTATATCAGATTGGCAATAATTGTTTTACAAACAGTACCTTGGGCATGGAGTGTACAGTATTTGTATGTTTCTAATGCAAGTGACCTATCTCAACATTTAAGCAATTGTATACGTATTATGTGCAGGTCAGTGTTAATTTTCACTCAATCACAGTTGCCAAACGCTAGTGCCGTTCAAAACACAACTGGTGTGGGCAGGGGTGCTACTGTTCAATGCTGTATACCACCTCATCATATGACATTACTGTATACATATATATATATGCCACCAACATTTTACCTCAACATATACTGTATGGCACTAATTCTCAAGGGTATATATGGACCTGCCGACACAATTTTTTTTGCAGAACGCAATGACATGAAAAAAAAAAATGGAAAGTTTTTAATGACGATCAGTTCAGACTACCCCCTATAATCAGCAGACAGCGTCACTCAATCTAGCGCTCACAGATAAAGGAGTCGTGGTCATCGTACGGTGAAGTGGGTGTCCGGCTTAAGGCACCCTGAAATATATCATAGGCACACTGGCATTGCACCGGGAGCGCTAACACTATTAATTTCATGGCATTGACAATAATCAATTTTCCACCATCTTTCTTATACTATTCAAGTCCTAAGTCTGTGTCCAGCTCCTGTTCATACAGCTTATTCTTAAACAGGAACACCCTAGCATCTTGCACCCCTTTCTGATAGTACTTCTCCAAGACAGATCGGTGTGGTGGAAAAAGAGCCTGCACACCACGCACAACATTCTGTGCACTGAATTTAAAACTATGTCCAAAGATATCATAGCTCAGGTCAAACCAGGTTTCATCTCGAGGGCAGATCTGCTGTTTTGTGCCACAGAATGGTGACACAAAGATTGTTTTTCCTGATGGCATTGCAGGTTGGTTCCAGGACATCCCACCATCCATACATTTCTGTGGGGAAAAAGAAAAAAATATGACAATCTTAACTCATTATACACAAAATCACTTTATTTCTTTTGGTTAGTGATGAAACCATTTAATTTATGGAGGGTCATATTTGACATACAAGATTTAACATGGAATGGAGCCATTTCGACCCAAAGTATGGTGTACTGACAGCAGTGTAATAACGTTAATAAAAAAGCTGTCAGTACACCATACTTAGGGTCGAAATGGCTCCATTCTTTATGTTAAATGTACACTTTTTTTCTCATAAAGGAAAAAACATACAAAACCCTAAGTTGTGTCTGATTAGGAGAAGACAGCGCAAGGAACAGGGACACCAGGCCGAAGACACAGGTATGAATCAGGGACACTGGCATAAAGGCCTGGCTGATGCAATTCAACCAATGCAAGAAAAGGCATGTTAAGAGGCCAAGAAGAGAAACCAGTGAAGCAGCGGTAGTGCCAGAAATTTGCCAACAAGGGGTCCAACATGTCCAACGGAAAGGTCCCAACCAAGGGACCGATTAGAACCTCGGTCGATGGCCCGGAATAAAAAATCCCCAATAGATTTCACGGGGAGAACAAATCCCCCCACCCCCGCTGGCACCACCATTGCAGTCAAGTAGCAAGGGTGACGTAAACTCAAAGATAATAATAAAGAAACTGTTACTGCGCCAATTCAAAAATGATCAAAGCTGGCTAGTGAAGAATAAACCAGAAAAAAAAAGCAATAGAAAACAAGAAAGTTTTGAGATTCTTTTTGAATGGAACTAAATTTGTGGACTATCTAACAGAAGTGGAAAGTGATTCCAGAGTTATTTCCTATTGCTGATCAATTGTAAATAAATAATTTTACGTTTCTCTTCCAGTGACACCCTCCCGACCATTGTCTTTAAGAGAGAACGGTCTAATCCCTTTACCAACTAGTAGAGCATCCGATCAAATTAAGTTCCATTATTGCTTATAAATTTGGCAGTACAACTGTAGAGACAATCTTATGCTCTTTTCCATGTACTGATATATATTTAACATCTATGTACACCCCGTTATACATGTGACAAATGTGTTAATGTTCCTTCTAAAAGAAAGCGCATTAATCATATTACATGGGAAGCAGCTTGATGTAATAGAAACAGAGATGCAGAAATCTTGATGGTTCAGTGCACACACAGTGGCTACTACCAGTTTCAACCAACTGGGCTTGACTGCTGATCTCTGCGGACTTGCAATTCTGAGTTTTTGCTGTTGCGCTTGCTACTCTCATTTCAAAGCTGGTATTAAGGCCAACATTGGTATCAAGGGTGTGGCTGTTACTACCATCCAATCTAAGCTTCGTAGGTAGGTAGCAGTTTAATTGACAGCTGACAAATACACATAATTATGTGCGTTCTCATAGGTAGCAGGTGGGCAGATGTCATAATTGTACCTTATTATGATTACATCATATTGATTACACTACAGTTGATTTGAGGATGGTTACAACTATAATACAGTAGTTACAGTCAAAATATTTTCAGATCTCCTTCAACACATCATATGTCTATTATTCCCAAAAACCAGAACATGATAAATCAGGAGTAAGTATGGAATATAATATATTTATTTCTCATATTTAGCTTTAATATTTTAATATTCTAATATTTTGTGTTTAAACATACTTTAATAATTTTTTATCTATGACAATTAAGTATTCTCAATTCTTGACAAAAATAAATTTGATGCCAACGTTTTTCATTTAACACTGAGGGCCACATCTAAACTTCCGATTTGTTAAATGTCAAAACAATATTAATGACTACCTTATAATATTTAATCAGATTCACAATACATAGATAGAGAAAATACTGTAGCATGATATTGGAAGCAAATTAAATATTATTTAATATGGAAAAACAAGATCAATTCCTTAAAAAAAAACAAAAACAAAAAACTTTCTTTAATTTTAGGGAGAAAAAAATGAGTGCATTGTGAAACTTAAAAACCAAATGAGGAGCAAACTTAGTGAAGTTTTATAAAATGTGTTTGGTGAACCATGGAGGTATAAAATATGTTATACCTCCATGGGCGAACAGGTGTCAGACAGTGATAGGCATAAAACACTATTGTGAAGTTCCAGACATTGACTGGTAGCATCCTGATTTATCAAGAATTCTAAAATCAAGAGAAACCCATCGATGTCCAGTCACACTTTACTGTCACTTGTGCTATAATTACTGTTTCTGAATCTTCAAAGGTCGTAGGCCTAAGAGTTGTCTGTGAGACACCGATGAAGACAAGAGGTTTAATGGCCACTGACAGTGCCCGACTACCCATCGGATATCGCATTTCCCACAGGCCTAGCTGGATGTGGAATTCCTGACAGTTTTTCCACTAAAACTTTCACAATCTGATCATCTCCTGTCAGATGTAATATTTTGAAAGCTTCTCAAAGATCATCTCTTTATATAACAATAATTTTGAATGGGGAAGTGAAAAGCATTGAGACAGACTATACATTAAAATAATATATTCCTCATTTTATATTCTTTTACACTATTTTTATATTTTTATATACTTATTTATCTTTTTCAGATATGAAAAAAAAGCTTTCATTGGTTCAAAACTCTTGTTGTTGAAATGATCCACGGTTGAAAAAGACCAATAAATTATTTTGTATAACAAAGCAAAGTGTTGGCTTAGTATCAAATATCAAAATTAATATTTCCCCCCAAAAAAAAAAAAAAAATATAAAGAAATATTAAATTTTCAATAATAATTAAATTTAAAGCAAGCTTTAAGTGTCTTTGCAAAGAATACATTGACTTTTATTTATTTGTGTAACTGTTAATTAGCAAGAAAGATTAGTTGACTATTTCAGACTTCATATCCATAATTTCATTCAGTTTCTGAGGTGGTACTGAAAATACTCTACTTAAAATACATCTCTCATGTTCGAAAGTCATAGTTTATGGCATGTTCACACTTAAACAACTTGTGCTCCTGCCTGTAAATGAACTATTTGTCGAACGACTGGCTGTCACGCAGAACATAGCTTCATTTAAACCTATAAGTACTCATAGAATGTACAGTAGAACGTGCACAAGCGCTAATTAGATGACACAAGACAGCTGATTTGACTTGATGCATTTCCATTCAACAATATCTGAAATGTCTCGCTTGCATTCCAATAGTGCATAAATCAATCCTCTACATTTGATAATGTAACCGGTATTATTGCTTAATAATTTTAATTGAATGCAAGTTGTTACGTGCGTCACGGCTAACAGGTGTTCAGGGTCGTTGTAGTCTGCATGAAAGGGTCACTGTTTGACATATTCACTGAGCATTCATTGCAAGCGGTTCTCAACGAGCAGAGATACAGATGCCTAAGATAAGAGCTGTTTGTTTAACATTAATCAAATCGACCTTGCCAATACAGTAACTCACTTTATGTTTGTTTCAATTGCACGTTTTTGATTTTATTTTTCTTTCAACATGTAAAATGATGGAACAACAGATACTATTGCTTGTATAATTCTTTTGTTACGTCATACATATCACAATGATGCTAGTCCCTCTATCCATTTAGTGTATTTTTTCTTATAATTCTCTATCAGTATCGTTAATTTTTAATTATTAATATCACAGTATTTTACTTAAATGTTTTTTTTTTACATTTAACATCTGCTGGATATTCAATATACTGTACCAAGAACCCCTTCTAAATATTCAATTAAAATATTATTTTTTACCATTTTCCTTATTTTTAAAGGAAATAGCATTGGCAATTTAAAAGGATGAATGACAATAAGTTAACTGTATAAAAGTTTTCCTTTACTTACAAATATTTTAGTACACTAAAATATTTAAATTGATTACCAGCCAAATTAAGGTATGCAAATAATAGATAGTACATCTTAATATCTGATCCAAATGATCAGCTTTGCTGGATATGCAACACTCTTTAAATATGGTTTGAAATAAACAAATAAAAAATAAGCAGAAACATTATAAATAGCTCTGTTAAATTTGGGAGGAAAATCTCATTATTAAATTGATAGCTAATATTCAACATAAATATACAAAACAATTTAACTAAATTCAAATTTATTGTTTAACCTTTCAAGGGAGCAATGTACTATTAGGCCTACATATTAGTACAAAATGATAAAATATGTCACTACTTCGATAAATAGAAAACCATATTCCTGGATTCCAGCATATCATGTGATTCGCTACCCCGAGGCATCTACAAATTTAACTATAAATTAATTGTCGTTCACAAAGATAACTCTTGTGCTGATAGTTTTAATCGACAATCGCACATTTCCTGCATTCCAAAGCAGTGTGATGTCAGGTATAACCACCTTAGACTATACAGAAAACCGATGCCAATCAATCTTTACACCTATTACAAAACACCGTTAGTGCTAGTATCTTCATATTTAATCTACAGGAGGGACGGCAACTTTTATCGCTATCCGCTGCAAATAGGAAGGAGGGGGACAGAATCAATCTTGAATATTATCACGTACATCATTTTTAACTCTAGACCCATGCTATTTCTTGTAACCTGCAATTTCTACGGTCCTTAGGGTTCAAGCTGGGTCTGAAGATCACCTTTAGATGCAGCTGCTATACTTTAGGTAGTGCTTTGGTATAGCGTAGCCTCCCGCTGTCCAGGCCAAATCAAAATGATCTTGTCATTACTCCTACAAATGTACTTGAGAGCATTATTAGACGTGCAGTAGTTAATTGCTTTGTATCTTGAAACCAATTGACTTAGTCCAACAACTCAACAATTGTGGTAAACTGCAAAATGTTGTATTCTTAATAAGCACATTACAACCTTGTTACAGCTATTATTCTTGTAAATTACTAAACACATTTTTCTGTCAATCTATGGATTATACAATTCAGATTTATTTGTTTAATAAAAGCAAATTAAATGATTGTTATTATTCTGTTCAGTGATGAAGTGATAATAAGGTTTTGTTGTTGTCGATGATGATGATGATGACGATGGTAATGATGATGATTATGTTGATGATGTGAAATGAGATGTTGATGATAATGATAAACATTGCAATGAAGACAAGGAAGGATGATGATGGTGTTTATTATGAATTGATTGAATTACAATAACATAAATATAATAGTGATGAGATGATGATAATGATGCTGATAAAATGATGGCAAAGTGTAAAAAAATATATTCTTCGAACTGATCACCATTTACATATTCATCAAGGTATGCTACTGATCATAATAGAAAACATAGGACAGAGGTCACACATTAGCAGTTCAACGACACACACTAGACTTCAGGGTCAAAAATAGCTTGAATATGTCTAAATCTTAAATTGATTTGACATGAGAAAAATCACATACCATGCAAGAAATCCTGATTAAATATTATTCTTGCTATTTTACCTAATAATATGCAAATAATAGCAAACAAATAAATCAATTTTCTGTTTGCTCAGATAAAAGCTGAAAAAACTTAAGATATACAGACATAAAAATAGAATGTAGTATTTAGTTTATTCAAGGATTGTTATTGATACTCAACAAATTCCAGACAGGATATATTCATTGGGGACAAGCAGGAGCGTTTAGAGACTATGGCTAATTGAAAAGTAACTCCATGAAACGATTATTCCCAGAAGGAACAATAAAAGGTACCGGCGACTCTCACTCAGCAATAACAAACAAGACAGGCAAAAGGAATTAAGGAATTTTATAAGGGAAGACGAACATGAAAAAATCCACCCAAAAAAATACCGTAGTCTTCTTCCTTACTTAAAAATGCTTGGCTAATCTCACATCCAGATCATATAAAGTCCCTCATAAGATGTACTAAAAACAAACCAGTGCTTCCTACTGTACAGACATAGAATAACATAATAAACCTACTCATTTTAAATTTAAACTAAACAAAGTTTAAATAAACTGTTAAAATTTGCTTTATTTTTTAGTGATTTGTTTTTAGTTAGTGATTAGTCTTCATTATCATTATTCAAGTTCAAGTTTATTATTGATGACAGTGGTTTATTCCACTTTTGCTGTTCTCCAGCAATGTACTTTAATTTTGATGTTATTTATTTTGTACAGATGCTTGCTAAAATCAATAAAATTTAAGAAATCTATATGCAACTATCGATACAGTAGATATAAATCAATCAATAAGATATATATTAATCAATTAATTAACTAATTAAATAATTAATCAATCAATCACTAATCAAACAAGCAAACAGAAATTGATCAAAACAATACTATTAATTACTATTAATTTCTATATTCCTAATCCTCACTAAAATAGCCTCTAAATCAATAACCCTGTCCCCCTGGGAGTCACAGCAAGTATAATCTGGCATGTGGTCCTGATAAAGCCTACATGAACTGAATGAAAGGTGCTTGCAGAAAAGAAAAACAAACTTGGATAAACAACACATTGAACAACGGAACAAGATCCAGAAGATATCATTTGAAAGCCTTGACCATGAGGGCACCCCCTATTGGGATGATTACAATTTTTAAAAATAGATACTTTAACGGTCAGGGAATTGGTCAATCTATCGTTCAGTTAGTTCCACAGGTATCAAAGACCACAAACAATATACTCATCATTAGGCAGTATGAATCAAAGTCCGAAAAATGTGATACAAGCCATATTGATTCAATATATTTCACACTTTATTAGTTCAACTTCAAGTAAGAACTAATAAAGTTTGAAATATTTAATGAAAATGGCTTGTATCACTTTTTTCAAACTATGTTTCAAACTATTGCATGTCAAATTTATGGGTGAACCCCATGGTATTTGGCAAAAAATACTCAGCATTGATTGTGAATTATGAGTTGTAAATAAAGAATTAAGTAAAACTGCAATGCATGTAGTGCATTTAAATTCAATTAATTGAATTGCTGAAAGGGTCATCCATTATTTATATTATTTTTTATGAGAGTACAAAACATACCTTTTTCTGTAACCCCATCACTCCCCCTGATAGAGTACACAATAAAATGATGATTTTTGCAATTTTGAGGGCAACATTTTATTTTGCATAATGGATACATTTTCAACCCCCCTCTCCCCCACACCCTACCTAACGTGCATGTTCTGTACTCTTGTGAAAATTATGAAAATTATCTACAGTACCTGACTAAACCATTAGCATTGAAATGAAAATTAGAATGAGAAGCTATTTTTCTTAATAATTAATTGGTGCACAAATAACGATAAAATTCAAGGATTTTGTAATATAAATGTCTAAACCATAATTTTTTTTTATAACTGTGCAATGCGTTTATTTTTATATTCTTAAGGTGAGACATTTTTTATACCTAGTTTAGCAACTTGTTGCCCGCCAATTATGATTTCAAATAAAAATAAAATTTTATTTTTGCCTAATTAGTGTACCCACTGCCACGAAAAAATGGAAATTTCAGAAAAAAATTTTTTCTTTATTTTAATTAACCCACCGCTGCCTTGAAATCTCCCAAAAAAAATATGAATTGCCTATTTCTATTTCTAATTACATTAAAATTTAAAGCATTTAATTAACCATCCGATTACTACACTGTTTACATTCACCAATATAATTTTATTTTTATTTTCTCTGGATGTTTTTGACAAAAGTATTTGTGAAATAAGAAAACAAAATTTTATTTTTATTGTTTTTCCACCCTCCTCCTCCGATCTTTAAAAAACATAAGTTTGCAAAACAAAGTATAAAAAAAAGTCTCGCCTAAGCATTTAGCTTTTACAAATTGTTTTTTAATTAAATAAATAAAATAACTGAATATATTTAATCTTTGTTTTTGACTTATTTAGCAGTCTGTTGTTTAGTGTTAATTTCAAATAGATTTATAAGTTGCAGACGTAATTATCCATTATTATTATTATTTCAGTATAAGACAGTCTTAAACTTTTTTAAATCTTGTTTGTTTCAAACTTCCAGGAAAGCACCTCTCTGGTTGGTTTGCCATTAAAATAATATTCCTAAAAAGAAACAGGCGTTGAATACTATTTTGGCTTAGAATATTAAATAATATATCAGAAGCCAAATGAAATTATTTGAACATTTCTAATACTAATTGTCTCCCCCAAAGCCCTAAAAACCCTGTGGGCAACAGTGAGGTTTCAATTTGTTCAACCTTCAAACAAATTTATTGAAATAACATTTAATCTTAAAATAAATTTTTCTCAAATTCACCAAAGTAACATTTTTATTGAAATAAAATATGTATAATTTTGTCTAAAATTTGTCTAATAACTTTTTGTCAATCCAATAACAAACCTCATTGTCATTATATTTTCATCCCTATGAAGAAAATTAATATTGAAAGCAATTATGCTTTTAAACAAATGTTGTAAGCGTCACTCTGTGGTTGGTTTTGATTATGAAGCTAGCTAGAGCTCCTAATGATGAGGATATGACAAGGTCAAAGCCGGCCTGTAGGCCTCAGAGCCATCACCAGGGTGGCCTCCATACCGCCCTACCAGCTCACAGTTGAGAACAATTTCAAGTTGTTGGAAAAGAAGAGCCAGCCTACATAGGTCTTTAGGCAAAAACGGAGTAATTAACTAGAGTAAGGTAGGATCCTTCACAAACAGGTTCCAAACTGTGAAACAAACTAAAAAATATGCAGTGAAATTAATTAGAAGATGATGGCAAAACCGACACAATTAACCCAAGAACAGAATGATGGAACAGACTGGGTGATCTGAAGTGAATCTGAGTGGTGTACTAAACTTTGAGGTTGATGAAAGTAGGTTAAACATCCACCCATATCATGCAATAATTATCTGGGAAAGAACATTAATCAACCAGACATTTCATATTCCTGTTTGCTGCCCTCTATAGGAAATAGAAGATTCCAATTAACCATATGGAATTTACTCTATATTCAAGATATCCAAACAGAAGGACTTGATAATAAATAGTGTTTAAAGCATGTAAATATTATTAATACAATTAACTTGACTCAATCTGGAAAAAAAAAATCAAAAACATCTTACAATAATTGAATTGATCATTTAAATGGATCAAATTAAGTTATTAACTTATAATGAAACAAATTACATTTTTGTATGCAAAGTAAGAAAATTAATATTGAATTATATATTCTGTACAGGTCTACCTCCAATTAAGGACCAAGTTTGAGGCTCGCTTTTCCATGATTTTTTAGCAGATTTGGCCTCTAATTAGACCAATAAAGATAAAAGACATTGATTGAAGGGGTCTTTAACTTGTTTTTGTTAAATGTGTATTTTTAAGGTTTGTCCTGTTTACTTACCTTGCCTCTAAATGTCGGTGTCTTCATTCCACTGTACACAGGTATAAAACAACTACATAGCAATGCCTATAAAAACAAGTAGTACATTAATACAATAGTATGTCTGAGAAAGTTCAATAAGGCTCCAACTTCTTTTTTTCTGGAAATACAGTACATCCATGCAAGGCTAGGCATTATTACTTTTCTTGGGGCTTCTGAAACCACATTGAATTACATTTATGTAATAGAAGAAAGTGATATAGCTGTAAACCACTGAAATATTATAGCATTCTCCACAATATTTCAGTGGTTTACGGTACAACTATATCACTTTCTTCCATTAAATAAATTACATTTATTTAATAGAAGAAAATGATATAGTTATAAACTTCTGAAATATTGTGAAGAATGCTTTAAATAGCAAAATGATTATCTATACTAAAAATCACTATTAATGTTAATAATAATTACTAATTACAGTACCAAGATTACTAACAACTTTAATTATTATAATTATTGACAATTATTATTGGTCATTATCATTATTATAAATTACTAATAATTGTAATATATTTACCAGATGATCATCATTAACATATTTATTAATATCAGATCATCCTAATATTATTAACAAGTATTGTTATTATCATTTTATTTTATAGCTTGTAGAGAATCTGGGAATCGATCTTATTTATCACTTCTAAAGACCAACCAATTTCTTAAAGTTGATATTTATATAGAGGGCTCCCTTCAAAAAGATTATCTCAACTTAATGTATCACAGAACAAGAGTAGATACTCAGACATTGCACTTTCAGAAAGCTGAATACCATGTATTAGATTTTTTAATACTGTATAACACTGTGGCTAAAATAAGGTACAATTCTAACAATTTGTGTACGTGTATGTAGCAATCATAATGAAAATAGGTATGATTATATACGGTGATCATATTATACTAGAGTGCTACAACCCAACACTGTAAGTTTGATCCTCCAACAGGAGGGCCATCAGAAAATGCACTGGCTGCACCGGCTTTGGCTGGACCACTTTTTCTCAAAACCGTTACTTTTTTATATAAACTGATATCTTTGAGTAACAAATTTATTAGTAATGTTCACATCATATTGTCTTTTTAATGTTATACTGTACTATATATTTAAACACAAAAAAAACCCACCATGTGCTTGTTTTTGTATTGCATGTGCACTTAAACTTTTATCCTTAATCCTTAATTTTTGTAATTAACTTTTTTTTTTAAATGTTAGTAGTACTACTGTATTATAAAATGTCGGGGATTGGAGTTAGCCAAATTGTCATCACCACAAACTGCTTTGTAACTTGCAGTCAAAATTGAAACCCCTAAAGTGAAGAACATTAATTAATTAATTTTTACAGTAGTATGCATGTGCAATTTCCCAGCAAAGGAGCTATTTTTCCTACCATGGTAGATCTGAGGTGGGTATGTTAAATCCTGTATGTTCTCCTGTATGGGGCGGAATAGGAGTAGCTGCTATTTTTGGGCATCTAGAGATGCCATATTTTCAAAATCTGTTGGCCCACCATGATGGTGCTGCGGTACTGTACAGTAGGTAGGAATTCAATATCCAAGCTATTGTACTGTAACTTTAAATGCTGTGCCTGTCTCTAGTGGCTGTAATATAGGTGAATTATTTTCAAAATTTTCTCAATTCAGCCCCAGCCATTAGGCTGAGGTGGATAAAAACTCTAGTCCTTATGCTAACTTGAAATGTTGTGGCTGCCCTTTGAGGGGGAAGGGTAGTGGCTCTATAGGTTGCCAGAATCTGGGGCAGATGCAGAGGGGATGCAGACGGTGCGATCGCACCCCCTAAATTTTAGGCCTATTAAGAAAAATAATTATATTGTATTATATATATACATATTATTTTATCATTATGGACATAGTACCGGTAAGATTTTAAAAGATGTTAGAGCGCAACTTCCGGGCACATAGAGGTCCATATCATCAAAATTTTTAAAAACCTTGGCCCTAACCATGGTGGGGCTGAGGTGGTGTTGACTCTCACGCACCCCGTACCGCCAAATCCTGCATCCGCCCCAGAGAATCTACCAGGTCACCCAAGTGCCAAAAAAGTTGGTCACCAACCATGGTGGGACTTGGGTAGATATATATTCATACCCCACCAACTAAATCATGTATCCATGGATAGGTAGCGGGTCTGGAATTTTAACAAACAAATTGTTAAATGCCCACCAACCCTCATCCCCCCACCCCCCATATTATAACGGCCGGACCGCTTGCAGAATGCTTCCAACTCTTAAGCTGACCTGACCCAAGACATGTTCTTTATCTTCTTGGCTCTTTGCCTTCTTCCTTTCTTTTTGAAATCAATATTGTTTTTTTTTTTTAATTTTAATTCTCATTATCTGATCACATACAGTGCACACCTGAATAATAAATCAAGTTAATTAAAACCTGGAATAGAGCATATTGTTCATTTTTTTTTCTGATGATTGTTGGTTTTGACAATAACTGGCTTACTGGAAGTAGATGTACTATGACAGATATTAATTGGAATTGGCACAGTATGAATTATTTTATTACTATTTATTATTACTAAAATTCATATCTCACCTGAATAAGTTCATCCCTACTTTCAAATTGCGAAATTACAATATTCTTGCGATTTTTCAGCATTGTCAGCGAGATGAACAGTCGTCCACTAGCCATCGTGTGGGCGTTCGGTGGTAGGAGAGTATCAAGTTCCGTGCTTAAAGTATGCGACATATTAAAATTGGGAGTAAGAGCACCTAGTGGTTTACTTTGTATAGTGTCTGCTATGTTATAACACAGCTGCATTGCGTCCTAATTATATGGTAGAAAAAGAGAAAATTAAAAAAATTAAAATTATAAAATGACAATGGAAAATAATATCGGTAATGCCAGATAATCCATTTATTGTAATTATATGCAGGCAAAAGATACAAACCTTAAATAGAAGCCCTAGGCTTCTTTTTTTAGGACCCTTTGATGGGCTTCTCAAAATATAATTCTGGGAAAAAGCAAATTTTCCCAGCATAATTATTAATACTGTACTGCCATCATTTACATTATTTTAATATAATTATTGAAAATAAAAAAACTCCCAAAAAACATTTAGTAGCATGGTTTGAATCCCAATGAAGAAAATATGTTTTCTTTTTAATTAATTTATATTTCTGAGTAGCATCAAACCAGTGATTTCATAAAGTGTTTAAAACATCTAGTCCATACACTAAACCAACCAGGATCTATACAATTACAGACAGACTACCCAACTGTAGGTTTAATCATTGCCACATGACTATTAGACCAATTATGTTGGTGCAGTCACATGACATGATGCTGATGTAAAACGACACCAGTTCAAATCCGACTGATATTTGGCAGTTAGTTTGGTGGAGGTGTTGCAATGATGCCAAAAGCTACCAACAAGAAACAACTCTCAGACAAACAGTCTACTTCTTAACTGTTTAAATTCCATTGTTGTCTGTTCATAGATCAGCTGGCTTGTAAAATTTATTTACACATATAAGGCGCTTTTTGATTGGATTGGATTGATTGGTCTAACACACCAACGCTGGATCAAATGAGTAGAATATGCCCATTTATACTTGTATTATCTTATCATTTAGAGTGTAAATCTATTTTTATTATCTTAATGAGGTAGATGGTATTGTGAAATGGGGTCTACATGTATAGTACTCAGTAGTGGGTCAAATAATAAGTATGTGTGCAAATATTAATCATATAATACTATCAACATCTATATATCAAGTTTAAATCTCTTTTTATTATCTTAAGTAGGCAGAAAGTATTGTGTAATGGTGGCATAGAACTATAGTTAGTAACCTATGCTATGGTATCATGGTTAAATGAATATGGTACATTTTTACAATACTTTATGTATCATCATATGATTTTGAGTGTGAAAATATATTACTATTTATAAGTTAAAGGGTATTATAATTACGATGGCACACCGTCTTTCAGATGAGAAAGCATTTGGTCCTGTGTGCATTATGGCCCATGTGCATAAAAAACGCAGTCTTCGGAAAAGAGTAGGGGATTGTCTCCTGGTGTACTGCCCAATCACCACCAGAAGGACCCCACTAGAAATAAGTCTTCTTCTATACTTTCGTGGGTTATCATTGGCGTTTACACTGAATAAATCCATCCATCCATCCATGTAAGTCTTGACACTGACCTTAATTTCATTTGGATGCATTGATAATGAAATGACAGTGTCTGTCAATCAACAGGGAGACAACAATGGAATGATTAAAACAATACAGTATCTACCAGTATTGCACACTTCCTATAATTTTTTCACTTTCACATCGATTATTGATTTGTTCCAAAATGAAAGAAAACAAGAAACGAATTGTGTCCGTGTAAGTAACTTAGGGACAGAACTCTTTTGAAATTATCATTTGAACGTGCACTTACATTTAATTTTTTTGGTGAGCATAACAGCGTGGCAGCCACTAATGCCCCTGCAGAAGCACCACCAACACCTCGAACCCTCTTCATAAATCCCTTTCCATGTGTCATCAAACACTGGATCACTCCAACATGATACGTTCCCAGAAATCCGCAACCAGCGAAAGAAATATGCAAGTTGGAGCTGTTCTGTACAACCATCGTGCTTAGACTACAATCAGTATCATCGTCGTTATCCTCTTCTTCGTTAACATCTTCTAGGTATTCATCGTCTTCGGTAATTACATCACAGTAATTGCTCAGAGAAGTCTTGTTAGGTTCCGACTCAAGAATCAGCTTCATGGAGTTTACGTAGACTTGTTAATGATCACTGCGGAATAAATAGATCAAATATTTTGGTTAAGGCAAGACTTTTGTTTTTGGAAAATACTTAATTTTCGATATCTATCTACAACTAACACAAAAAAGTCAACATAAAAACATTTATTTTTCATTCTACATGTACATCCCGATTTATAAGATTTTAGATAGTTAGAACCTAAATTTTGCCCAACCACAGGGAGGCCTAATGGTTTATGGTACTACAGTATAACTTCCTGGTCTTTCAAAATTAATAATTGAAGTTTACTGATTACTATATTTAGTAGATATTTGTGATAACATTCTTTAAAAATTAATTTGCTAATCGGAATTTTCACCTACTTTCACTGATGTGTTGACACACTGTACAGACAATGCCAACAATATTGATAAACATTCACTAGATCAATAAATTTATAACAGATACTTAGCAACAATTGACAATTAGAAGATGATACATGTATCAACCTAATTTAGAAGAGATATTTCATCAATCACACTTATCTAGGTCGTGGAAATGAGTGGGTGAAGACAAATTTTACAAAACTATGGCAGGCTTTGGATTTAATTCGTTCCATTCTCAATGACCATATTTTGAAATACCCAGCCTGTATTTCCTAATATTTATATTTTCTCACGAATAATGGAGGATAGTACTATTTGATACTATACAAATACACAACATCGGTCAAGGGTAGGACAACCGTTGGCCTGTGCAGGCCTAACCACTGTAATCACTCATTATCATTATTATAATACCAGATCAAAAGAATAAACATTCCAAATTAGGCCAAACAATTCTGTGTGGACCAAGCGTGACTGACCAAAAATCTTTAAAAATCTAAACTTTTTTTTTTCCAAGAGGAGCCTAATATTAAATGGCCACAATTCATGCTTTAATAATTATAGTTGATACATTCAGCATGAATTTTAGCCCTGTTGTTTCCAATTTTTACCAACCAAAAGGCATTTAGGGTCAATGATTGTTGGCAATGATCCATATAATTAGATCCTATAGTGAAAAAAAAATTCCACACACAGGCCCGTAGGCAGGGGGTGCAGAGCATGCGGATGCACCCCAACCCCAAAACTTCAAAAGGTCCCCTTTTTAAAACCTATTAATTCACTAAAACTGTTCCTAATTAATGAAAAAATAAATGATATAATAATCTTTTGTAAAGGACATGAAACAAATTATGGGTTTCATAAATCCATTATATAAGATCCTTAAAGTGCTAATTTGTTGGCGCTTCTTCGGGCCTCGCCACCAACCGCCACCCCATCGAAAATCCTGCCTACAGCCTGCCACTGGCTCTGACTTTCACAAGTAACTGTACATAAGCAACGATTTGATTTTTAAAGGAAATTATCTTCCATTTAGTATTGGAAACCTTTTAACTCGGATGTTTTTAAATATCACTTTTAAATGTTTTAGGATCTTCATTAATCAAAGCATTTCTCTGTTTTGCAATTTCCAAATGATGATTCAAGATTCAGGATTATATACTGTACTGACCAAAAATAAACATGGAAATTCTGTTTGGATGTAACTTCTTTAATACATTCACAGATGATGATGGTTTATGTTGGTGATGATGATAATTAATGGTAACAATTGATATGATTGCTGATCATGAAGGTGATAAAAATACAGTCCGATACATTTTAACACTTTTTTTTAAAATGTTTGTTTTTTATATTTTTTTAAAAATTTCATTTTATTATTTTAATGGAATTTTATTCTACTTGATTTTGATGTACATTTTATTATATATCTAATATACGTAGTTTATTTAACACGTCGGCTGCCAGCGACGAGTATACTCGCCCACAGGGTGTTGCTGAGGGCGCCAGGAACGAGTATACTCGTAAAAAACGGGGGGGACATTCTAGCGTTTATAACTTCTTTATTATACATTGTAGGACCACACACTCAACGGCTGGTAGTTCGGGGAAGATACACCTAGACGATAACGTAAAAATGACATAATGTATGTTTGTTGTGTTATGTTGCCGGTAGTAGACTCGAGCGGTACAAGTGGGGGCCCCCTTTGAATATATACCAACCCATGCAAAAAGAGGATGAGATAACTCGCACTTGGCATAGTCAGTAAAAAGTTCTATCACAGTGCCATCGACGAGTATACTCGCCCCCTAATATTTTTCCGCCAATTTATTAGACACATCATTTTGATGATATATGACTAGATAAAATTTCAAAAAAGTATGTTTGTACATGTAAACTTGTTTTGGCACACAGGAAGGAACCGTAAAAAAAAGGTTTAGCAGTCAACGTGTTAAATCAATTTTTAAATATTTTCATGTGAAACTGGGTGAGTCGAAAACACTGCCTTTTCAGTACAGCGATTACTGTAGGTTCCTTCCAGCTTACTCAGTTGGATGGTTTTTCTTTTTACTGTTTGCGACGTAATATTTTGGAAATAAAAAGAATACAAATAAGAAAACAATGATGATAATAAAAAGGAATGATATTGACATTATCATGATAGCAACAATGATAACATTATTTATGAGAAATAAACTAAGTTTCAACCAAAGTATCAAATAAAAAGCAATCCAATTAATCTGAAAGACTTAATACTTTCCAAATAAGGAGATATGACTCTATCTACTTACTGACTGCATTACAATTATCTCCTCTCGCAATATCACTAAAGCTTTTTGCATTATAATTTCATGATAACACTGGGAGCATAAGGAAGAGAGAGCAAATTATATTTGAATTGACAGCCGGACGGAATGGCTGTGTCAATTTACAATCGTGAAAAGAATGAACAGTACTTAATAAATAAATAAACACAGAGTTCTTTCCAATTAATTACGAAGGCCTAAACCACTACAATCTCAATATACAGTAAGTGGAGTATGAAATTATATTTTAAAACAAGTTTTACAATATTGTGGTATTCTAATGTGGATTTGTTTTTAACACAAAGGTTATGAACAACAGTGTATTATTATATGTAAGCATTCTCATGTAAAGTTATGGCTTTAATTACATTAGTAGGCAATGTATTCTGGAATAAGAGTTATTTTTCCTTCTTGTATATGATTAATGACCATCTCCTATCTATTAGTGTATAAATGTAAAATATTACATAATGCAATGAAAGGGAGGTTAAAATACGAAGGATGAAAAGTAGAAAAACATAAAACGGAAATGGAAAAACAGAAGAGCGAATACCTTTGGATATAGTGAGTGAACGAAAGGAAATTAAGGGAATATTGAAAGGATGAAATGGTGACCTCAAATTGACAACAATCATCATTTTATTATCTCTTGTGTGGGGAGGAGGGGGGAGAAGGGTGGAAAATTTTAGAACAGAATATGCTTTGTTCCTATAATGATGACCATTAAAGTAGATGACCCTAAACCAAATTATATTTTATCGCCAATTTTTGTTTTACCAGCATTCCCACAGTAGTATGTGCAGTGGCGGCACCAGCGGGGGGACAGCAGGGGCTTAAGCCCCCCCCACCGGACAGGTCCAGCCCCCCCCCCACGTCGGGCAGTTGGACTAAAAAATATATAAAAATAGGCCCATGCCAAGCCAACACGTCTGTCACAATAAGAGAGTGTCATTTCTGGCCATCCAGAGGTTCCTATTATTAAAAAAGGTGGACTATTATTTAAAAAATCTCATTTGGGAGGGGGAACACCCTCTCAAACCCTTCCTCCAGCTCAGGCCTATGAGCCCAAGTCCCCCTGTCGGACAGCTCAGTCTCCCCAGAAAATATATCCTAGAGCCGCCACTGAGTATGTGTCCTGCAAAATGGAAAAAAAAAAAATAGAAACAGAAAGGGAGATAGAAAAAATATCAAACATACCTTGAAAATGGATGTAAATCTATAAAGTAATTGCAGAGCGGAATAAATGAAATTTGGAATCAAGTTCAGTTAAATTGAACAAAAAATTCCAATAACAGTAAATTACAAAATCAATCACCAGTTGTGCTAAATTAAAATTGATCAAACCTCCCTACAGGAAAACAACAAGTGTCAATGACATCAAAATGTGTTGTGAACAACCAATCCTGATGCACTAGCTAATGCACCAGCAGGTAGAAGGTTCTTAATAGCCTCTCTCTGATTGGCTGGCAAAATGCCGAGCTTCCAAACAGCAACAAATTCCTAAATTTTGCAATATCCATATAAAACAATTGATACTAACCAGTATATGTAAACTAGTAACTGGCTATTGTCTTAAAGCTAATCATTTTTAAATTAACAAATTTACATATTATACTGCATTTTATAATTGAAATTTAAAATTTAATTTCTGATTTGTATGCATTGTTTGCATATTTGTATTTTGTTGGTAAGCTGATTTTTTTTTGTAATTAAAAAATATAAAGATATTAATTTTGTTTTTGTCTCATAAAGGATGCATAAAATATATACCACTTTAAATATTCTTTATATAAACCCTAAAATTTGGCTTATAATCAATAAAATAAATACATTAAATATTTATAAAGTGTACAAAATGCGGAACAGAAAAGGGAGATTAAAAAACAAATAATTGTCTTGAAATATATTTTGAAGATCTCAACCAAGCATGATTTTCTAATTATTGTATTTATCAAAGATCTTATAAATACAAGATAGCATTCTCCACGATTTCCGCGTGCAAATTCTGTAATAACCAAGTGTACGGCACCCTCTTGCAAAAGTGAAAAACTTTTGAAATTTGACTGCTTTGACCATAGCGTATGCGTACTTTACGTTTACGCTTAACAATTAGAAGCGCCCTCTCTTTAGAACATAAGGAACAATTAACGTACTTGGTAACAAACTTTGGCGTAACATGAACACCCTAGATCCATGGAAATGACTAGGACACCCTCTCCCATAAGTGATTAATACTTTTCTGTGCCAAATCGACGCTCCTAATTTGTTACGCGTAAAATCACGGAGAACGCCATCTTGTGTTTATATGATCTTTGGTATTTAATATTTGTGGGAAAATTGTTCCAAAACTTTGCTCTATAGGCTGCTTGAACACAGATTCATTTTGAACACAGATACAGTAAAATCCTGAATAGAAGCCCTGGGGCTTCTTTTTTTTTTTTTGCAAACTTTGGATAAGCTTCTTTTCAAGATGGGATTCTTCTTGAGGCTACTTATTGCAAAGTAAAGAGGGGGCTCTTCTAACTATAAAACCATAAATAGGGCCACTGTAACATCAGTCTGTAGCATGGAGTGTATTAACCAGTGTTAAATCGCCTAAACTACTGTGTAAATCAAGCGTGTTTTTAATTCATTTCGTTTCTTTGAAATAGTACAGTACATACGTCTGTACTATTTCGAAAAGAAGACCATGTCATCCTGAAAAGAAGCCCTTGGGTCTTCAATTCGAGATGGGCTTCTTCACGACATTAAGCCCATTGGGCTTATATTTGAGGTTTTACTAGTATGATATTTATTAATTAACTGACATCGCTGGTGAACAAATATATATGGGCATCCCTTAAAGTGACATTTGCAAACTTGCAATGCCAGTTTTTTAAAACACTTCCTTGTTTTAACAGGAAGTGATTCTGTTCAAGAGAGAAATTGAGTCACATTCTTTCTTCAAATCAAACACTAATCCAGCAACTATGATCTAATGATTTTCAGTAGTAGAAAGAGAAATATAAATCAGTGAAATTTCAAATTGTTAAAATGTTTGTGTCTCATTGAAAATTAATACCGTTATAAATTGATATCTCCTTCGCTGAAAAGGAACACTTTTCAATTAAAAAGTTTTACACTGAATTATGATTATAGGCCTAGATGGCATTTTTCTATTAATGATGCAATGGTCCTTCCTGCTACAGTAAGCCCACCCCTTGAATTCTGGTTGCTAAGGTCCCACAAATGACAGTGCAAAAGCATACGCACACATGGTTTGTGCAGTGTGGCAGAGCCAACATCTGAGAGTGCATTGTTTTTAAGTGGCCTGTAAATGACAGACAGACCATCGGAGAAATTCATTTTGGATGGCCAATTTTATAATTTTCATTTTTCTGTCAAAACTGAGTGGGGGGGGGGGGTGCTAAGAAAATTACCTGGGGGAAAGTCCCCTTGCCCCGCCACTGGGTTTGTGGGACACGTGTGTTTGTAGCAATGACCTACAGTAGTGTTCCTTTAATATTTAGTTTTTTCAACTTTAAGTGATTTTAATCATTTTACGAATTTTAACTTTTTATTATGTAACAATTTTTAGTACTAAAATAATTTTTGGAATTGTTATTGCTTTTTAACTTTTTTTTTATTTGTATTTTACTGTTAGTTTTAGGGCTAAACAATGTTTTATCTCCTTGCTGCCAATGGAAATAAGTTTTACTTTTTTGGGCTTTTCCTTGTAATTAGGGTCATGTTTTGTGTTTTTTTTTTAATCATATTTGTATATATTTTATGACTCTTGATTACGAATAAATTCAATCAATCAATCAATGCGTATCCCTGCCATACTGTAATGTTTTTTAATTGCGCGGATGATAACTCAAAAACTAAAATTAGAGTGGAAAATTACTAGGAAAATAAGTGTGCAGAATTGTAACAATATAGATAGGCCTAGTATATGATAATAATTTTCGGCAAAATCTGAGCGACGAATTTCTAGGCCTAATTTTTGTGCGCAGGCCTTACTGTACAGTCTGGTATGCCTGGCCCTGTTTGCCATTGACAATCTGGAAGTAAGTCACAATATACATTATTTTTTACTTTTCTGAAAATTGCCAAACTATCCTAAAATATAGATAATATTGTGCTCTCATCATTTTTTGATTTATGTGGGAGTGGCCACATCCTCTCTGATTCCAGGTCGCGTCAAGACCATTTGAAGACCATTGGGCCTTCAAGTTGATTATCTCTGGCCTACAATATACAAGTACTGTACACGATTATCCTCAACGCCAGACACTGTGACAGGCATGCATGGTTCTCAACTTATCAACTGATCAGTGAAGGATCACTGAATTGAAATTACGGTATAGTAATAAACTTGTGCGTTGAGTGAGGAGACGCTAGATAGTAAAGCTGACTTGCCGAAGACTCAGAAAGGCGGCAAATCTAGAGCTAGGCCTAGGCCCTAGCCAAGCTTGCCAACTTCGCTGTGAGAGCTCACTCTTGCGGTGAAGCTAGTCTCGTGTCCGCCACGTGGATTACTCATCAATGTTTACATCTTGCTGCATCGTATAGGCTACCGCGGTAGCCTTCATATCAAAATTCAAAGCGATTCACTCACGTGTTGTATTGTAACAACACACCATATATCTACATTTTTATATATATTTTAAATAAACTGTTTAAAACTGAACACTACCTTGTTGGTTTTCTCCGACTAAAAAGACTTCTTATCCTTAGTTCATAAAAATAACGTCACACCACCAATCTTAAACCAAAATAATGACGTAATCTTTCTGTACAGATTAGCAGCGGCAGGTAGCGGCCGCTCCAACGAAAGAATGACGTCATACAACCCAAATAAGCCGGATGCGATCGCAAGCCAGATCCCCTCTGGTTTCCATTCAAATGGATAAAGTAATGCATATTTAATGCCACGAAGGTCAACCAACTCATATTATGAATCATTTACAAACGCTTCATTATCATCTATATTTTGTGGTATGCATATCTACATAGCCTGGATAAGCAAGAAGTGAAGCATTATTTTCAAAAAAATCTTCTATGAGTTTAAAATATTTACATTTATAAATTATTATTAATATTAATCCATTAGAATACTTAATAACCAAAAGTAATATCAGCTGGCATAAGTGTGCTTTATTTAGTCTATTGTTCTTGTGGTTTGTCACATTTTCACACCTTTTGCAAATTAAGATAGAATTTAACAGTTAAATATAGGACAAAAGTCCTTGTCCAGGGCGGCCGTGGAGAGGATTTTCCCGACGGAGGGTCCGATGTCCCCCATGGGGAGGGGAACTCCCTGACTAAAGCATGGTCTCCATACAATCGCTACACGCTATCGCCGACTCTTTTGCCGACGCTGATTGGTCAGTTAAATCAAGCTCGGTTTCCAAAGAACTACGCAGTGAAACAGTGAAAACGCTACATGCAGTACAATGATCGCACAGAATACTAATATGAAAAAAATACATCTCCCCACAGTCGTGTTTTCTCCCCAACAGGAAGGGCTCTCCCCGGTCCCCCATTGGCACCACCCCTGACCACCTGATTTGTTAAAATAAGGAATATTGTATTGTGAATCTTGAAAAGAAAAGTCTTCAAAAATCGATACATGACAACCATCTGCTTCACTCTATTGTGTGGTTGGGAAATGCTTGCGGACTTATTTCTCATGACCTCAAAAGCATCATTGTTAACCGAATAAAATGAAGAATGAATAGGTGGTATTTTAACCTACCACCTACCCTCAGGTGCAGATCCGAGGGTGGGGGAGGCACAAGGATAGGGCCCGATAAAAAGAGAACGAGAGAGAAGAAAATCAAAGGAGTGGAGCACGGCACACCGTATACTACAAAACAAGCTAATTTTCGATTTAAATTCCATGAACCAGTGTCAATGTCAAGCATTTCTAAACAAAAATCTCAAACCCCTCTGGGTACTTGGCAAGTAACACTGCCTCTCCCAGATTTTTCTCTGGATCTTCCCCTTCTGTCACCCACGTTTGTTTTCAGAACAGCTCAAAGATTATTTTGACTTACAATTGTACAGTACAGTATGTTGGAAAATTTAGAAAACTAAAAAAAAAAAAAAAAAAAAAAAAAAAAATATTGAACTGTCTGTTGAAAGATTTCCAGTCAAAAAGATTGTCATGCAAAAATAAAGTACAGTAATGTTATTATTTACAGTAGTGGAGATTCCAGGAGGGATTTTTACAGATGGAGGGTTTAGAACGACGTTCCGCAAACTATGGTCCATGGCCCAAATTTGGGCCGCGAAACATTTTTTGAGGGCCACGAAGCTGTCCGGAAATTGAAAAAAAAAAAAACAGACGTTTCATCATGGAGTTTTTAATAAAGCCGCTCCATTGTTACAGCGTATGCGTCGCTTGAACACGCTGCTAAAGTGCCAGATGATGCGTGCTATTTGAGTGTCTATGCCACCTCGGGAGCTAGACACTATATGTTATCGTCTAGTATTGAAACCCTGTAAGATCGAGTAAATCCGGTATGGAGAAATGATGGGATGAGTCACATGAGCTAAAGATAAAAATAAATATAAGACCTGTCCTAGAAAGATCACTACAGTAAACAACACCACACATTTCTTAATAACCGAATGCCCATGATGTGGATACTGTATTACTAAACATAATACCTGTCGTAGTTTTTGGAAGAAGGAGAAAGCTACGCGTGTGGCTGAACGGTGTTTGGTTGAATCATGGTAGAAAAAAAAAAAATCGACAATTGTGGGGGAGGGGGGAACACAAATGTACGGTATTATTTATTTAATAAAATAATATTTAATTTGTATACAATGAAATTTTATCACTGAGAGAATAATACCAATAATATAAATTGCTATTTTTATATAGCGCATATTGCAAGAACTGCCTCTCTGCGCTTAACAACAACTAAAAATGGATATAATACAAAGAGAGAACAGATAACGCTGGTTTAGAAAACCTCAGTCCCACCATGTCTCATATCAGAATTACAGTAATTGTCATTTCTAAATTGTTTCAATCTTCAAAATTTAGTGACAGTATTCTGGACCACCTTGAATCCTCTTCAACATACAAAACCGAAAATGGTCTTCTCCCCATGTTTCATAACTAATATTAACTACATGAAATTCAATATCAAATGCTGCTTAAAAAACAAACAGATACAAGCAAGATATGTATTCACATATGCACTTTAATAATAAGTATAAAATTGCTAAGATGCACACATTATTATCATTAACAATACTGGTGGGAAGAACTTTAGCTAATTTAGTTAATTTATATCTGCTAAAATTAGTTAATTAATACCTATTAATGACCTTAGAATCTGGTAACCCCAGATGGTTGCAGGTGTAGCAAACTATGCCTTTATATGTTTTTTTTTTTTTAAAGGGGAACGCAAAAGAATGTTTTTATAAAATTTTGAGCCACTGGTATATGTATCACACAAACTGACAAATTAAATTTTAAAAACTGATACACACTTCAATAATAAATATATTGTTAATAAGTCTATTTGCTCTAAGGGATATTACTTTTGCAGTATTCATAGTGGAGTAAAACAAACAGAATCTGTCAAATTTTTAAGGTTTTATACTCATAAACAAGTCCTACAAATAGGCAGTAATCAATCAAAAAAGTAAATTCTTTCTAAGCCGCAGGGGCTCGCATATGGGCTGAAGCTTATCCCTAGGTTCAGGTAGCGTGTAGCGGACGAGAGCGTAATGCTCCCCATGGGTGGGACACTGGTCCACCGCAGGTTACTCTCAACTATTTGCTGGTACCCATTGATACAGCTGGGTAGATAGAAGCATTGTAGATAGAGTGCCTTGCTCAAGGACATAAGCGAAATGTACAACGAAGGATTGAAACCCCGAACTTGAGGTTGGGGAACCAAATTATTTCCACTGCGCCAAACTTCTCCACAGTATCAATTAACAGTAAACTAAACAGAATTACTATTAGTAAAGCTTACTACCATAAATATTTATTACAAAAACTACAAAAGAAGAATTATACATAACATTAGGTATGTAAATTCATATTTTGTCTACTTACAATTTATTACAGTATTGGTTAATCATGAAATTTAAATTCATTGTATTTTAAGCAATTTAAATCATTATTGAATTAGGAAAGTCCAGTTTATTTCATGTAATTTTTTTTCTTTCGCCTCTTTTCCACAGCAAGTCATACAGTATATAAACTGTCATACAATAAAGATGTTAACAAAATAATTAATAATGTTCCTCTATCATTAATAATGACAATATTTTTAGAACAGTTCAAATTAGATTGTATTGGCAAGGCCCTTTGTATAATATCATGTAAAAGTATCTACAATTTAATTACTGTAATATTACTGTAAATCTACAATTTAAACTAATATTAAATCTACAATTTAAATTAATATTACATCTACAAAATAATACATATTACTTTCACAATCAAAAACTATTAAATATCAAACATATTTTTATCAGCCTTTAATTAATAATCTAAATAACTATACAATGGCAAAGATAAAACTATTTTACTTTGGGTGTGTTTACACTGGTTAAGGTGAACGGTATCTAGGAACGGTTCTTTCAAAGAACGATTTCCTATGGCAGTATAAATGAGGCCCATACAAAAAAAACCCATTCTTTTATAGTGCTGAAGAATTGTTCTTTGACACGGAATCAATTCTGTGTCCAGCAGGCAAAGAATGATCTTTCGTGGTGCAGTTTATCATCCTTATTTGGTAATCTGATTACCAATCAATGTTAAGAGAACCGTTTCTATCTCGTAGAAATACACCCTTTGATTCCTGTAAATTCAATATTTTTCTTCTCAGTTCTATTGTCTAAAGTCCTGCCTTGACACAAGTACATTCAGCAGCTCAACTACTAAGAGTTACATGCAAACACCTCAACTACAGGATTTTGTGCACACAGCTAATTCATCGGCCAAACAAACAACTCATCCACCAGCCTTGTATGTGAGATAAAACTTGCACTAAAATCTATGCGAACACAAGCATATACAGTACTACTGAGCCGATGCTATTATCAATATTGATGAGAGGCAACCACAATATTAATTTCATTTATAAGCCATGAAATACTCGCACTTAGGTCTGAAACATGTGAGCCACTTCACAGACCTGTCAACAATGCAGGCTGGGTTGACTAAGCATGGCCGGCTGAGAATGGTCAGAGTGTGGTTCAAACCTTCCACGAGGTTCAGAACCTGAATAGAAATCTCTGCACCAAACTGCCTTTCATGTAAGAGAGCAGAGTTAAATACTTTTTGTGTGTTGTGGGCTTTGTTAATTTTAGTAGCTTAGCGGTATTGCTAGCTTTCCTTACAATACAAATTAAATAATATTAATAATAATAAATATATTTTATCTTCACATAAATCATTAAATTGTTAATATGTCATATTTATATAATGATTCCTAGGGACAATACTCTTATGACAGGTGAACTGGCATTAGCATGTTATGTACTTAACTTGCTCCCTTGGGGACAATACCCAAAACAGATTGAATGTTAAGTACCGATGTACAGTTTTATCAAAAAGCGTTTAATGCAAATTAATAAATAACTAGCAGATGTTATAACATGAGATGGCTGGCTTGGGTATTAACAGTGTTGCTATATAAAAGAAAATAGAACACATAAACAAGGTAAATATTAAATCACATTAAAGAATGTTTTATGACAATATCTAATCATCATTCCAATATCATGTGATTTAGAGCACCAATCAGAATTTGATATAAAATCAAAAGGTCGTTACTTCTTCATATCCTTAAATTAAAATACAATAATAGCACCTACTACAATCATTAAGAAAATATCTCCCACACTAAAATTCAGTTACACTAATTGATTTTTTTTATATACCTGTACACAGGAAGACATGTTAAGTAGTTATTTAGTAATATTTAGAAAATGCACACACACACAAATGTAAAATATGGAGAAAAAAAATAAGAAAACATAGAAAAGTTATGAATATTCATGATTAGAAAGGTCACATGAAATGTCAATTATCACCAGATGATTATATTTTTTTCCCTCAAAGAGAATCTTCAACTAATTTTAACTATAGCTGTTTAACAGACTATATTATTGATTATTTTATACTATACTACCATTTCCAACATGAAAATTCTATATATATATAAAAGTAGGTGGAAATAGAATGTTCTGTCCCAGCTTGTACACTCCCTTTAATACCATTACTAGTTACTATGTTTAAGTGTACTCTACCACTTGATATTAAAGGGGTTCAAACAATAAATTTTGGTCAAAATCAAAACATATTTTGTATGGATTAACACAAACAAAAATATTGTTTTTGCAAGAAAGTTGGAAATACCTGACCTACAATTATTAATTTTCATTGCATAAAGGATTTGTTTTTTTATTTCTCCTTGCCAAATTTCCTGCTGTGTTCTTCAATTTTTTTCTGTCGTCGTTTAAGTTCGTTGGGAAATCTATCGTAGCACTTTTTGCAGACAGGCTTTAAATCAAACTCAATGAATTTGGATCTGAAATGAAAAATTAAACATAATTAATAATGCAGTCTACGGTCTTGCTTTGTGACTGTACTTACCTGTAAAAACTCATGTACAATATAGCAAAACTTCAAAACATTTTTAATAGAATCATATTCATATTCATTTCATATTTGGTTATTTATATAGCGCCTTTCTTTGCAGATACGAAGGGCTTATGTCTCTGATCATTGGATCCACATGCTTAAGTGTTGCTTAAGCATGTGCAAGCAACCCCACCAAGTACCCATTTAGACTCCTAGGTGGAGAGAAGCAATGAATATAAAGTGCCTTGCTCAAGGACAAAAGCAAAATGCACAGCGAGGGAAACCCCGACCTCAAAGTTGGGAAACCTTTCACGCTGCGCCAAACCGCTGCTTCGCATTCAGTACGACATCTTCAGTGTAAAAAAAAAACTGTAGACTGTTTGAGAAATCCAGCAAGACGGTGGAAAAGCAAACACACACATAAAATTTCTAATTAACTTAAGGTTTTGTTTGTTTAGTTTAATACATATGGATATGTTAATATTTAACAAGAGAGTAGAATTGAAGTGTTTGGACGGGTATTTCCTATAATATGTAGGGGGTGAATCCAGAGATGTACAAAAGTGGCAGCCAAAAGTGGGGCTGATCGAGATAACACTACCCTAGAGGGTCCGGGGGAATGCCCCCGTGAAACTGTTCTGTTCTAGACGCCCGAAAATAACCTCTGAGGTGTTTTGGGCGATCAATTTTTTCTTTTTCTTTTTACCCCTAAATCTGCCCCAGATATGAAACAAAACAGCCGCATAAGCAGAGTGACAAGATAAAGTCGAAGTCTAAAAAGGCTGTTATCCGCCTCAGTGACATTTATTTATACATTTCCTGATTTTGTACATTTATACATACTGATATACACCCACCTAGCGTTCATAAGTGTTTCACAGCAACTGCAGAAAAAATGCTCCTCGCACCATGATTTGTTCATCGTACACATCACTATCAAGGAAAAAAAAAATTTAAAAAATAATTGGATAAATTACACTTGACAGCAAATAAATATATGGAGAAAATAAATCAAACAAATACTTAAACAATATATCAATAATGAATAATATTTTAGCATTTACATAGCTCACTTTGCTGGAGTCTCACAGCACTTAAAAAGTATGAACTATGGAAAAGAGTTTTGATCAATCAATTAATGTAAATACAAATTAATGTTTACCTGAGCTTAATAGTTAAAGAGGCTTTAAAAATGAATGCTATTCAGGAATATTACAAAAAGAAAATAGTTAAATGAGGTTGAAGGATCAAGCAAAATACTCTTAAAACTAAAAATAACTTTACTGAATATTCATTAATGCACGTGAAATCTATAAATATTCATGAATGAATGTGCCTACCTTCACTGATTCATTGATTGATTCATAAATGGTTAGTAATGAGCTTTGTTGAATGAATCAGTAATGGCCAAGGTTAAAATTAATATTCTTTAAAATAGTAATGTTCTAAATGAATATTCATAGATTGAGCATTAATAGTGCATACCTTCTCCAGTAATAGCCTTGTTGCAATGGAAGCAGATGTTACCAAAAAGAGTGTTGAAGTGAGTTTCGCAGTAGGCTTTCCCCTTGCGCTCATAATGCTTGTGTCCTAGGAATGGCTTCTCACAGACGGCACACACAAAATGCTAATGAATAATCACAAAGACTAGTATTATACCAGTGTCACATTAGCATTTTTTCACAAATCCAGCCAGTTACAGGATGGAATAATGCTCTATAAAGAATCATTATCAGGTTCACACTATCAAATTCTATGTGACAAGTAACTGTGATTTGCCCATATTTGTAATATGACATCATCATAACCTTATATGGGGACATCATACAAATTTGTCACACAAAATTTGATGGTGTGGACAGAGCTTTAGTAATGAAAACAAATGTCACAAGATTTGAACCAAGACCTTGGCATTTTTAGGCAAGTATATTGTAAAATACATTTTTTTAAAAAATTACAGTCGACCTTCCCATTTACGAACTTCTCATTTACGAACCTTCTATTTTACGAACGCTCGGCCGATGACGTCATCGCTAGATTTATTCATCTTATTTATGCTATTTTTATTTATTTTAAGAAAAACGAATTACAAAGGTCATTAAAAAGGTCATTAAAAATTGCATCATAGTACTAGTTACAGTATACAGTACATTCCATAAATACATCATACTACTTTAGGCTTAGAAAAGTCAAACCAATACATGATGTAAAATAATCAAAACTAGGCGAAATTCGGGCAGGCAGTGCATGCTGCTACAGTGGTAGGCCTACCTTGTCTAGGCTAAGGGCAAGGCTGGGCAGCCTATACCAGGTGGGGCCTACCCTACTTATGGTTAACTGCGGTCTAAATGCACTGTAAATCAAATCAGCTAGTCCGAGTATAAATGTATGGTAACATCAACCTTTTATCCTTTTAAGAATAAATCACTGTTCGGATATTCAATAAGCATCTGTATTAATTATTTGTTTTTCACTGTCAAAAAAAAAAAAAAATGTAAAAAAAAAAAAAAAAAAAAAAAAACCGATTAGCAAGCTGATCTATTTTTAGTTACAGGTACCAAAACCACATGTTTGGAAGTCAGGAAGGTCGGAAAAATAGGAACAGTTTCTTTTTTTAATTTATACAGAAATACCTTGACTTTAAAATAAATAATAAGCCCAGTGCTTTTAATACAAATTAATATCAATGTTTCTCGACTAATTTGCTATAAATTATGGACAGAGGCCTAGCTATAGTTAGCAGAGAGCTGCTGTTAGGCCCAGGTAAACCACCACACTGTATGTTGAACAGTCAGCCTATAGTGACATGGAAGATTAGGTCGGTCTATCCATGGAACGATTTCCTTAGCCTATTATGAATCGATATTTATTATATTAGTTTGTCTTGTATTAACATTTAATTGATTCTTCAACGATTTCTATAAATGTTTATTGAACACTTAAATGCAAAATTAAGCCTAGATATTGGTAGGCAGGCCTAATTATAGGCTACAACTTGGCGCTTTTAAACTTGAGGGTGCTATTCTTAGGAAATTCTCATTTACAAATTTTCTCAATTACGAACTGCTTTCAGCCCAAGGTGTACGTAAATGGGAAGGTCGACTGTACAACTTTTTTTTCTAAACGGTTAATGATATACACATTTTTGAATATTTAAAAACTGGAGGGGAAGGGGCCGTAAATAGCCTTTTTTGCACTTTTCCCTTCCCCACCAGTTTTTAAATATTCAAAAATCCGTAATATCTAATTTACCGTTCTCGACTTTTTCGCCAAATATGCTTTTTGTGTCTTAGAAAAATCAGTTGTACTGTACAACATATCCAAAAATGTTTTTCCTCCAGAGCCGGACTTTAATACCATAACCATATTTTCTGCATTGTTATTTTCTAGGACTTACTAATACATGAGAAATGCACTGATCAAAAGAACTTGAACTGCTACTTCTCACTTACCTCAACATGCCACTGTTTTCCAAGTGCAGTTACAATACGTTCCTCTATAGGACGATGACAAGCACTACAAATTGGGATTCCCATCTTGTCGTGGCATGGTAAGCAATACAGCTCCGCTCGTAATTCACGTGCACTAGCCGTTAACTCCTCTCTGATTATCAATTAGAAATTAACAATGATTATTAGCAGCATTTAGAAGTGCTTTTACATTTGAATCTAACTAAGTTGGAAAGTTGTGGAAATTCTAAAGCACGGTTTCCATAAAAATCACTACACGATATCGTCAACTCCTTTGGCGATGCTAATTGGTCGGTTGAATCAGGGAGCATTTCCAATTGCATCGGGGGACAGCTACGCAGTGCAAGAATTGCAGTTAAAACGCTGCAGCGTCTGTGTATTGATTCTATGGAAAACAAGCTTAAGGTACTAAAGAAAAAGGCCCGGTAGCAACAGGCCTTGGTTTGTAATGAGTCAAAACAAGCCTTAGGTAAAAAGGAATTATGCATAAATAACATTTATATAGCGCAGCAACATAAATATTGCAGGACAGCAAAGTTATTGTGTGGTAATAGGTTAAAACCAATGTATGTGCAGTCTCCCCACAAACCCTATGTCAATACTCCTAGATAGGCCATGTGCCAAATTATTAATCACCAGTAATTAAATAGTGACATAAGACACTAATAAACTGAAAATTCTAAAAGGTGTTAAATACCTCAAAGTGTTCTAT